>NC_057814.1:27435433-27440493 GCF_018294505.1 Triticum aestivum
CGAATGTCGTAGTCTTCAAATGTTATTGGTTTCAGCCGAAGGAGACTAGAAGAACTCATGAACATATAGGGCTAGTTGAAATCAACCAAAGCACCCATTTAGATGTTCCTGATGTCTATATTACGGCTCAACAGGCAACCCAAGTATTCTATCTACCGTGGGCCTGCCAAACTAATCCAAATCAGAAAGGTTGGGATGTCGTTTATGAAGTGCCGCCACGTGCTAGACTATCTCCCCCAAAGGAAGAGGATTATGAACCTCACATTAACCCAGACACGTATGAAGGAGAATTCTTCCAAGAGACACGTCTTTCCAAAAAGCGTTTCAAGAACCGCTATACTTCACCCCAAAACATTGAAGTAGACATTGACAGTGAATCCGACATCACCCCAGAGGAGGAACAAGAAGAGCCGGAACAAGAAGAGGTTACTGCTGCGGATGACCTGTCATTGCTTGACCGATTACGTCAAGGTGGCCTTGCACATGTTGATGCCACTGAACCCTATGAGCCCGTCATTGATTATAGTGATGATGATGATTATGCATTTATTGATGATACTGATCGAGATTATTAGTAGTGTCAGGTATTAAATTTTTTAATGTTGTACTTGATGATGATACACTTAAGTGATACACAAATTATTATTCATGTCGGTCTTTTTTTTATGTTGTACTAATTTCGTTTACTGTTTGTCATGGCAGGTGTTGAAAGATGGTGGGCGCTGGTCGGGAGCGCGCCAAGGCTCCTTCTTCCTCGGCGCGTGGTCTGAGGTCTTCGATTCCAGACGTACCTCTTCGCCGAGCGTTGCTGGACAGTATGTCCACACCGCCGGGCCCTTCTTCGTCCACCGCGGTGCCCAGCAGGGGACGAGGTAGGAAGAGAGGAGGTGGGGCACGTGGTCGCGGGAGAGGAGGTAGGGTGACTGCTAGGGCGCCTTCCTCGCCGCCACCCCCAGCTGTTTCACCCGAGCACGTGACTGCTAGGGTGGACTCGTCCGAGGAGGAGGCTACACGGACTCCGGTCCACGAGCCTCCGGTCCACGGGTCTTGGGCCCACGAGCCTCGGGTCGACTGGCCTTCGGCCCACGAGAGTTCGGCCCACGAGACCCCGGAGGAGCACACGTCCGGATGGGGTACCTGGCCGGATCAGCCCGAGGAGCCGAGTGGCCATGCTGATGATGGCGGGGAGCCGACTGATCTTGAGGAGGAGGGTGGCACCGTCTACCAGCGTGGTGCTACACGGCTCCCGTCCGTGCCGGCGACCCGCGAGCAGAGGTGGTTGATCTTCCCTGATGGGGAGAGGTACGTAAGTGCATTTAAAATTTTTGTACCTTCTGCATTCACGTTTCTTCAAATAACTAATGCGTTGGCCTTGTCATGCTGCAGGGGTCATGACCCATTTCACCTAGATTAGCTCCTAAATGATCCATTTTACCTACGTTAGCTTTAAAATGGCCCATTTCACCTACGTTAACTCCAAAATGACCCATCTTACGTAGGTTATCTCATAAACGATCCATTTCAACTAATTTAGCTCATAAACGATCCATTTGACCTAAGTGAGCAAAAAAAATGATCCATTTCACCTAAATTAGCTCTTAAATGATCCATTTCACCTAAGTTAGCTAAAAAACGATCCATTTCAACTAAATTAGCTAAAAAATGATCCATTTCAACAAAGTTAGCTCATAAACGATCCATTTCAACTAAGTTAGCTCAAAAACGATCCTTTTGACCTAAGTGAGCTAAAAAACGACCCATTTCACCTTAGTTACCTCAAAAACGATCCATTTCAACTAAGTTAGCTCAAAAACGATCCATTTCAACTAGGTTAGCTCCAAAATGACCCATTTCACCTTACTTAGCTCAAAAACGATGCCCTTCACCTTAGTTAGCTCATAAACGACCCATTTCAACTAAGTTAGCTCATAAATGATCCATTTCAACTAAGTTAGCTCATAAACAACCCATTTCAACTTAGTTAGCTCATATATGATCCATTTCACCTAAGTTAGCTCATAAATGACATATACTTCTTGTTCTAGTCTTCTTCTTGTTCTAGTCTTCTTCTTGTTCTAGTCTTCTTCTTGTTCTAGTCACCTATTTCTAACTTTCTTATTTACCATTTTGCAGATTTCATTCACTTGATGGAAGCTAGCTTGCTATGATGGAGTGCTTGCTTTTCCTTTGATGAAACTTTGCATTGTATCTAGCTTGCTATCTTCATGACACTTTGCATTGTAATATATATATATGGATGGAACAATGTGTATGGATGGAACTTCCTTATGTATGAACAATGTGTATGGATGAAACTGATGTGATATGTGATATGAAACTTATGTGCTAGATATGTGTTGGATATGTGCTGGATATGAAACTTATATATGTGATATGTGCTGCAAATTGTGGGATTTAATAAAAAACAGAAAAAACAGACAATATGCAGGCTCTTTGCCGTCTGCCACCGACGGCAAAGAGCTCTTTGCCGTCCGCCGCGGACGGCAAAGAAGCCACGTGGCAGCCAACTGTGCTTCCTGGGAGCTGACCCATTTGGTCAGTTTGCCTACAGTGGCAGACGGCAAAGACTTTGCCGTCCGTGGCGGACGGCAAAGAACCTGCAGTTTGCCTACAGTGGCAGACGGCAAAGAACCTGGCATCTAGTGACGTGTAGATGACATCATAAGGCGGACGGCAAAGACCAAAGGCTCTTTGCCATCTGCGGCGGACGGCAAAGGTCTGCCGTTAGCCACTTAACGGACTGACAGCGCAAATATTGCCGTCCGCCCTCTTTGCCGTCCGCCACAGACGGCAAAGAGCCTTTGCCGTCCGCCGCCAGGAAGCAGACGGCAAAGAAGCTGTTTACCGTAGCCTTCTTTGCCGGAGCCTTTTGCCGTCCGCGGCTGACGGCAAAGGTCTTTGCCGTCCGCCTTTCGAGCCTTTGCCGTCCGCCATGGCAGACGGCAAAGTAGCTGTTTCCTGTAGTGGCATTCTAAAAGAGAAACAAGCAGACACATCACATGTTTACCATGTTGTATATGAAACTCATTTTGGTAAATGAGTTCAGCAGTAAAGTGGACAGGATAATAGCATGAAACAAACATATATCTATGTACCATGGTCACTTTATGGTCTATATCATTCTAGTTTTTGTGGCCAAATCAAGATAGAGACACAGTTCAAATAATATTTGTTCAAGACAAAGCAGAATAGACAGAATATAAGTGTGGGTAACTATAGAGCAATAACAACACTTGTAATGTGCATGACATGAGAACATAACTGTTTATTCAATTGAAACTGAATTCAACATAAAGTAGGTTACAACAGCAAACCAGTTAAAGAAACAGGTTTAAAACATACCTGTTGCACCATTGGAGTTTCTATTCCATCCTTCAAATTTGAAAATAGTTGGTATGAGTAAATACAGTAATGCAAGAGCAAAGGAGTATGAACCATAGCTACAGAACCTGGCCTGAGAACAAATCTTCTTCTCCTTTAAGCGTTGAGTTGGGATTCGGAGTGGTGGTCCTCGTGCTTTGGGCACTGCAGTTCCCTTACTAACTGCTCGTGTTTGGGTGCTCTGTGGTGGAGACGGTGCTGTGTCAACTGGAACTGGGTTACTATCTGCCGGGGTTGGGGTTAGAAGGGGTGTAGCTGGTTCTCTGTCCAACTGGGTAGGGATACAATCTGCGAGAGTCTGGGTTATGTGTGGTGGATCTGGTCCTTGGGCAAGTACAACCGTGGTTCTATCTGCATCAAGTGGTAGCACTATCTTTTCTGAAGACCGTGTTGTTACTCCCTTAGATACTGCCATCACGCTCTCCAATTCAAATGGCTGATAAACAAGAAAAGTAATTGAAGGTATAGACATTGTATGATAGACAGGTGCAATGGATAGTGGGGAATAAAAGAGGGCATGAAATAATTCATATTTATGTTGTCTAACCAAACAGGATAGCATGACACAATTTCACATATATTATGGCTAACTAAACAGGATAGCATGACACAATTTCACATTATGATGGCTAACTAGAAAAGATCGAAAGACATAGTTCAAAATATGAGACTATGTAAACAGGATGACATGACATAACTATATAATGTGTTTATTAAATAGGTTGGCATGCCATAATTCACATACATTCACGGATAGAATGCCATAATTCAAAATATGATGACTGTAAACACTAAATAGGATGAGATGATATAACTATATGATGTCTTTATTAAATGGGTTGCCATGCCATAATTCAGATAGATGATGTGTATGTACTATGTAAACATGATGGCATGATATAATTCAAATATATGATTTATATAGTAAGCAAGTAAGTAGATGGCAATCCATATATGATGTAAAAACTAAGCAATGCAAGACAACATGCATGACATGGGTAATATAACCCTGCCAAGTTTGAGCATAGACCTGGGGGGAAATAGGACTGGTCATCAGTCTCTGAATCCTCCTCTGAGGAGCTCTCTGTAACCAGCAAGATGTCTGCTTCTGCACGTAGCATTGTCTGCTCTGAATACCTTGTTTTCACTCCAGATACTTCCATCACCGCTTCAAATGGCTGATGCACAGGAAGAGTAGTTGAATATACAAACGTTGTCGACAAATGGAACACGTAATACAAAAAAATGATAGCATGATATAATTCACATACATGATGATTGGCTAAACAGCATGGCATTGCATAATTCACATATATAATGCCTTTGCAACAAGATAGCATTGTATAATTCACATATATAATGTCTTGCAACAAGATGGCAATGCATAATTCACATATATGGTAATTAGACACTGAACAGGTGGCATTCACACAAAGCATGTCTAAACTAATCAAATGACATAGCAATGCGAGACACCATACGCACGATATGAGCAACATAACCCTGCCAAGTTAGAGAATACACCTCGGGGGGGGGGGGAATAGGACTGGTCATCTGTCTCTGAATCCTCCTCTGAGGAGCTATCTGTAACCAGCGAGATATGCGCTTCATCAGATAGCATAGTCTGCTCTGAAGACCTTGTTTTCACTCCAGAATTT
>NC_057814.1:27440503-27479375 GCF_018294505.1 Triticum aestivum
TAAACTAATCAAATGACATAGCAATGCGAGACACCATACGCACGATATGAGCAACATAACCCTGCCAAGTTAGAGAATACACCTCGGGGGGGGGGGGGAATAGGACTGGTCATCTGTCTCTGAATCCTCCTCTGAGGAGCTATCTGTAACCAGCGAGATATGCGCTTCATCAGATAGCATAGTCTGCTCTGAAGACCTTGTTTTCACTCCAGAATTTGCCATCACCGTGTCAAATGGCTGATGCACACGAGGAGCAGTTGAATGTACTAACATTGTTGACAAATGTAATATGTAACGAAAAAAAAGGATGGCCTGATATAATTTACATATAAGATAACTGGCTAAGCAGGATGGCATTGAAAAATTCACATATATGATGACTGGCTAAACAAGATGGCATTGCATAATTCACATAAACAATGAATAAACTAAACAGATGGCATTCACACAAAGGATGTCTAAACTAAGCAGATGACATATTTGATGTATAAAGTAAGCAATGCAAGACACCATATGCATGATATAACCAACATCAGCATGCCAAGTTAGAGCGAAGACCTCAGGGGGTAAATAGGAGTTGTCTTCTCCTTCTGAATCCCCCTCAGAATAGATATCTTCCTCTCGATTACAATCCGAAATGCGTGGAGGGGGGGCTGCCTTTGCGCCTACCATGGAGCGACGTCTGCATGAAATTTTATTGCCACACAAGGCTCGTCTCTTTTGCTCTACATGTTCAGTTCCATTGTTTACAATAACTGTCATGCATAGGAATAAAACATAGTGAGATTATGTAAGGAGTGCGTGCAGAAATCCAGAGTGATGGTAGCAACCTGTGGATAGAACCAAACCCAATAATAGCAGGCAGGTAATGGCTTCAGTTAAAAAATACAGATAATGGATTCTTTACTGTTTATTTCCCACCCAACATGAAACTCATAGTAGACACCGGAGATTAACCAGATAGTAGATAGATACTATTAATAGCGGCCCCGATATGTACCCCACAACCATTTAAAAACTCAAGTTTGACCATTAGTTTGGAGCTGACTCAGAGTCTAATCGGTGAACAGGACGATAAAGTAGCATGTAATATTAAGCGATGCATAACGTAAGCAGACACGAAAGAGTGCGACCTCTCTTGCGGACCCGTGTAGTACTTGAGGTCATCTGCTCGGTTGATGATGGTAATGCAGTATTCATCGCTGCCAGCGGCGGGGAAGAAGATCTGAGGCGGCGAAAGACAGTCTGGAGGCCGGATCCCTGCTGTGCTGGACCCTTCTGTCGTTGGAGTAGCTGAGCTGGGGTGGACGATGGCGCAGTAGCAGCGGGACAAACCACGCAAGGTTTTCTTTGACAACTATCTGTAAGAGAAGTAATTCTGTAAGGGCTCATTTGAATTGGAGGATTCCAACAATGCAGGGATAGGAAATAGACAGGAATAGGATAGGAATGCACGTGCAAAACAGAGAATTTAGAAACACAGGATTTCTGCCAATCTGGGTGTTTGATTCACAACAATTGGAAGATCACATGATGCAAAGAAGCATGGTGAGATTAAGTCAAACCACAAGAAAATGTACAGTTATAATGCTATTATGCTACTATCTCTTAGTCTTGTGCTTCATGAATAGGAATTTGAAAAGGAGGACAAGTGAAAATTAAAATTCCTACGTTTTTTCTTTCAAGGAGACACTAAAGGAACAAATCCATGTGCTCAGTGGACAATATATATAACATGTAGAGTAAAAAAGAGATGCAACAAGTGTACAACCTCTTTGACGAAGCCATGTCGATCTCAGCATGATTGGGTTGGCCGGTGACGATGCTCCGGTTGACTTTGCTGTCGGAGGAGGGGAAGAAGATCTTAGGCGTCTGGAGATGGAGCCCAAGGTACTGCTCTGCTGTGATGGAGGGTTTCGTCGTTGGAGCAGCTCCGGTGAGTTGTACGGCGCCGAGGCTGAAGCAGGACAAGAGAGACAACGAACAACGTTAACCTGAATGGAATTCTAATAGCATCTCCAATACATGACGTAAAATACATAACCACAAAGTGCTAGATGTAAAATACATCAGCCGCTCATCTCTGAACTTAACTGTCGAAACTGAACTTAACTGTCGAAACTGAACTTAACTGTCGAAACTGAATTTTGCTGTCGAAACTGAACGCACTAGCAAGGTGAGGCTACACGTCGGTCGACTGACTTTTTCATCTCTGGTCAGTCGATTTTGCAGCCGTTGGATACGAAATCAAGGGCCTGCGGTTCATCTTCAACCTCCACCCCCTAAGCCGCCAGCCACCACCGGCCAAACAGCAGGCCCCCGCCGCCCGCGGCTGGCGGTGCGCCGCCCCACCCGCCCCGAAAACACTCCCCACCGCCGGTCCGCCACCGCCCCGGCCATCCCTCTAGGCCCCCCCGTGCCGAGCTTTTTCTCCGGCGATCCCCACGCCACCGCCCAGCCAACGCCCCGCCACCGCGGGCGAGCACCGCCCCCATCCTAAACCCTAAGATAGATAGTGGGGTACCTCTCCGGCGAGCCCCCTCCCCGCTGCGGCTGGTTCTTCCTTCACCCCGGCGAGCCCCCCCCACCCCCTGAAAATCGACTGACCCAAAAGTCGATTCAGTCGACTGAAGTGTAGCTAAATCGGAGCAGCATCGCGAGCAAGAGCAAGAGCGAGAGCAGCAGTGCGAGCAGTGGCAATAGAAAGAGCAGACCAGGCAGGGGACCGAGAGCAAGAGCAAAGCAGCAGCGCGAGCGAGAGCTAAAGCAGAAGCAGCTCCTACTGATGTGGACGTCGCCGCTGAGGAAGCGACGCCGTGGAGGAAGTGGCCGGCGACACCGCCGTGGATGGAGCCGCGCCGTGTCGGCTCGGGACCGAGCGCCGGCAGCACCGTGAGATTGAATCAAGAAGAAAATGTGGCGATTAGTGTACAACCTCTTTGGTGGCGCCGATTAGGCCGCAGCTTCATCGGAGGAAACAGTGATGATGATGCTCTTCCGGTGGTGCAGGTGAAGACGGCGGTGTGGGAATGGAGGTGGCGCGAAAGACGAGGAGAACGTCGGGGCAGCTCCTTGGAGGTGGAGGACGGGGTGGCTGAACCGGCGGGACGATGAGATCGACGACGGATCCTCACCCGATACGGTGGATGAGGGACGTCGAGGTGTTGCTGTGGACGACGTCGTCGGGGAAGAGGCTCCGGCTGGGTGGCGGACGGAGCAGGGTGTGGGGTTTCGTCGCGGGTTTTCGCGGCCTCAGTGTACGAATGGGTGGGCGGATGGGATGGCAGTGGGGAACCATGGCTTAGAGACGCGCTTGTACGAAATGTAGGGTAAGTTACGAAAGTACCCCCACCGATTTGAGGCGGTTCTTTTGGTTCAGGGGCACCACGGGCATTTCGCGTGTCGAGATTTCACAGGCGGTGGGAGTTTTCGCGCGCGTTGTAATTTTGGAATAGCAAGGCGCGGGTTGAGATGGAGGGAGTTGTCGGAGCACAACGAGACAAAGATATATCTTAAATATTTCAGGCTAACAAGGCGTGGGTTGAAATTTTCAGACAAGCCTAACGTGTACTGTACCAAAGCAATGCGCACTACAAATGTAATTCAAAACTTTGAATTCATGTTATGTTTGATTAAAATATTTTGCTACGTGTATAATGCATGCAACCTACTACTCAAATGAACGTTTTAGTGCATTCCAAACGTATATACTACCGCTTCAATATGAACTAAATTTGAATTCGTTTCTCTATTTGAATAAGATCTACAATAATGATTGTTCTGAAGTCAAAGCATTTGAATTCGTTTCTCTGTTTTAATAAGATCTACAATCATCATTATTGTCAAGTTAAACCATCGTTTGTGTATTATCTTCACAGCACACCACATGATTAGTCTCGAGTTACATATGAACTATGTGTACTATATGAACTCGAACTAGATTTTTTGAATCCACTTTATTTTGATTTCAAATCACATTACATTTCTAGCTCTAGCTAGATCTTCATAATCTAAACCATGTCTCATATGTATAATGTGTTTATCACATTATGTGCCCCGCCCCCTATGCCTACAAGTATTTAGATGTGAGTTGCAAACACCACACATTACCACAAATTCAAATAAAATGTGAGAATGTTCGATATATAGTATTGTTTAGATTGTTCGATATTTAGTTGTAAGCTGCAAACGCCACACATTATCACAAATTCAAATAAAATGTGAGATTGTTCGATGTATAGTATGGTTTAGATTGTTCGGCATTTAGCTGTGAGTTGCAAACGCCATGCATTATCACATTATGGTATAACATGTGCACAGCACGTGTATCACCGCTATATTCATGCATGCAATGTTTAAAACACTATGATCTCCTATTCAAATATATGAATCCGCTTGCATATCAAATTATGATCTTTGTTAGTCTCTTACACCCACACAATCCTCTAACCTTTGTAGCTACCACTAACTTTCTCTCATGCATGCACACGCCCTCCTCGCCCTCCCCCTCCCTCGACATTCTATCCACCGGGCACATTCATTTTTTTCTTTAGGTCGTTCTCCCAGACTCTCCACAACTCCTTTCCGACACACACCGATCGATAAATCTCTCCAGCGATGCCTGCCTACAACATACACACACACCTTCAATCTCCTCCTTTATGTGTCCTTGCCTCGTGTCTCTCATACGGTCAGACACACGTGTAAACTCTCGCCCCTCTTTTCATCGATCTCACAACCGCACACTCCCCCCTATCTAGCTAGTAGTTGGGCCTCTCGCACCACCTCCTAGCTCCATTCTCTCTGTCTATCCGTCTCGCTGGGCCTTATTTGCCTCTAACAAATGGACGTACACCGACCGATCTCTCGCTATACATATAGCTAGCTAGGTCCTTATAACTCGTTTTTACCCACACGTCAATCGATCTACCTCATTAGTTGTGTTTCTCCCTTCCCCTTCATCATCCATGGATGCGTCCCGACAGATCTATCATGCACAGGCACACGCAGAAACACATCCCCACTCTTATTGATAACATTGCAGTTCCACCCTCAGTTTGTCGAGTAGGCCTCTCCCACCATCTTCGAGAAGCAACTCCATCACCCATCCAGCACTCTACCCCTCTCCCTCCCTCTCCCTCCCTCTCTCTCTCTCCTCTCTCTCTCTGTCCCATCATATTTCCCGTCCTTCAGTTATGTATGGATGTCGACCGATCTCCATCAAGACATAGCTGGGTCTCTCCTTCTCAACACATATATGAGTCGTTCTACCTCTATAGCTAGGCCTCTGCCCACCCCTCCCCCCCACACACCGATACATCGAGCGCTCTAGTCATGTCTCCCTGCCACACACAAACTTGACATGTGCCCTCTAACGTTCCGGTAGGCCAGTCGCCCTATATCTTTGACTTGCACACACACACAATTTCGATGGCTCTCTCCATCGATCTCGCACCCACCCACTTGATCCTCTCTTCGACTCTATCGATAGCTATGACCCCTCCCTCTCTTCTCGTGGATTGCCCGACCCTCTATGTATGATATGGATAGGCCTCCATTTCACACACATTGCATGCAAAAATTTGTTTGAGATGTCATCGACACATACTCCCACAAATAATTCATGAAATCAACCCCCCACCCCACCCCCCACCCCAAAACAAAAAGCACTCACGAACACGGTTTGTATCTCTCACACACACCCACGTAGGTGGGGGACGTGCACGAAGAGAAGAGGTGCATGCACGGCGCATGTACTCCCGTCTCTTTCCCAACCACACCCGCGCGAGTACACGGTGGAGCTCATTTATGTACGAAAAAGGCAGCCCACGTGGTAATTTGGCACGTGTACTGGTTGTCCACTTGGTGGAGGGAGGATCTTCTACCACGGGTGAACAAACAAATTGCGACTTGACGTGTTATGTTAAAAAAAGAGGCAAACCATGTGGGGCCTACCTTAGAGGCAAGGCTCTATACACTGGAGTACTTTTGATGTGTCCCGTCAACCCGCAGAACAAGGAGAAGCTTGCTTAGTACGCCGTCTCCCCCGCCCACGGGCGCGGTGGCTCGCAGGATGAGGTGAAGCTTGCTCCGCCTTATGCCCGCTCCCTCGCAAATGCGCGCGGTGGCTCGCAGGACGAGGAGAAAAATTTACTACTCCCTCCGTTTACTCCTCGTCCCTACTACCTTGGTTATAGAGATTATATCATATTATTTGGAATATATATGTCCTTTAGTAGATTTCAATATGAACTACTAGTACATACTCCAAACACTGATGTATATAGACGTATTTTAGAGTGTAGATTCACTCATTTTTCTCCGTATGTAGCACTCTCCCTCGCCCCTCGACCCTCGCCCATGTGGTGGACGTGCAGCAATTCATTCGGTCTCATATAGCCAGAACGATATATACTGCACTACCATTATTGCTCGACTTCCCGAAGAGGCGAAGAGCCAATCGCAAGGTTAATATTTTGGAGATGCCAAGCGCAAGGTTATAGGAGAACGAGTAGTAGGTGCCGCTTCTTTATAAATAAAGTTTTTTTCTTCAGTGGCACGTACGCAATATGATAGGTTCATATGGAGAGAAAAGGAAACCGCTCCACTATATACATAGTCAGGACGGGCCAGCCTACACGGTTGCTTGCTGGGGTTGCTCTCTTCACACTCTCTCGCACAAAACGACTGTGGCCACATCTCAAACATCCCGGCGGATCACGTCTGGTTGGGGAAGGGGTGGATGCTTAGTGTAGATGCGGTGGCCGTCTCCGACGGCGAAAACCCACTGTCGACACGTTCCGATCAGGGGTCCCCGCCGTTCTCTCTCACAAAGCCGGTGAGGTTGCCTTCGTCCCTTGCTCATTGCCGCGACGTGGGCAGTTGATGCCTCCCGCCGCCCTCCTCAAGGTTGAGCTACGTCCCTCAGGTACAACTCCCTTTACAGTCGGCTTGCACCACTGCTCCAGCTGCCCACATCACTCCCTGTGGATATTTCTCTACTTCTTTGCCCCGCACATACCTCTACGGGCTTCTAAGTATTGTATTTGTGATGAGTTTATGTCTCATCAACTAGTCCCAGTAATCTTATTCTAATCACGCTTCTTCAATTTCTTTGCCACAGGGATGCTCATCTCGATTTTGGTGAAACTGCACAAAATGATCCGATGGTCAAAAGGTTGCAAACTTCATTTATTAGGAAGCTCAAACGTTGCCAGCAAATTGAAGCCTGGTCAGGGTTCACGGTTCAAGGGCTAGGGACTGCATGGATCGTTTTTTTCTTTAGCTGCCTCTGTTCCAAAATAAGTGTCAACTTTAGTAGTAGTACAACTTTGTACTAAAGTTTGCACAAAGTTGAGAGACTTATTTTGGAACGGAGGGAGTACATATTTGCTATGATCTGTCAATCATTGAGATGCAATAGCATGCATGTTAGTCTCCTTTGTATTTGATGAAATGTTGCAACGGGCAACCTTGGACGCAAGATACATGTAACAGAAGCTGGAAGCTTCATAGCATTGTACAAATTTATCTCGCTGATAAATTATAGTACGTACTATACTAGTACTTCCTCCGTTCCTAAATATAAGTCTTCGTAGAGATTTCACCATGAACCACATGCGGATGTATATAGATGCATTTTAAGTGTAGATTCATTCATTTTGTTCCGTATGTAGTGGAATCTCTACAAAGACTTATCTACTAGTAATAGCTAGCCCCCACTACTAGAATTCTCTATCCTCTCCTTGAGCCACATCATGAAAATTGATGTAGCCGTTAGATGAAGTAAATCAGTCCATAATAGCCATCTAATCTAGACGTTGAGAGGCTCCGCACTAAGCCACATGCAAGCATGCAGAAATACCGTGGCACATGCATGTGAGTGGGTTTTAAATCACATCAACATGTCTGCATGCAAGCATGCACCGGTAGCATGCATGTAAGTGAGCTTTTAAGTCCCATTAACATGTCAAAAAGAAAAATATAATCCCATTATGCAGTAGGAGTTGGCTGATCTTTTTTCCTTACGTGGGATGATCGAAATGATGATGGGAGTTTATTTAGTTTGGCTACCACATTTGTCATGCGGTTATAGAGTTTTTTTTAGTTCTATGAAATCGATAATTTTGCGCAGAGAGATATACCGCTGTTCCGCGGCAACGCGCGAGGACTCATCTAGTAATATTTAGGAATGGAGGGAGTACTATGTAAAGAGTTAGGTGTCACACGGTGATAGTGTGAGGTGGGCCATGTAATCACTGAGCCTGTGTGTTTTCACTGCTCTTGCACGCCTCCGCTGTAAGAATGGAGAAAATTGTAATCTAGTAGTAGTACCTCCTTTCGCCGAAAGCGTGGGACATCCAGCAGTCCTACCACCTCAGTAATAAAGACCAATGAGCCGTCAAATCACATAGACCCAACACTAAGTTGGACGGACGAAGCAACCATCACTCTTGCGCCAGTGAGAGGTCACGTCCGCTCTGCCCGGGCATGAATGCGGCACCGATTCTTTGGAGTGGCGCTGACCGTTTCGGGCGGGAAGCGCGCGCGGGCGATGGAGGGGCTTTGGGTGGACCCGGCTGGTCAGGAGCGGGCGTGGCAGCTGTCCACATGTCCCTACCGGACACGCCCGGAAACGAGAGGATGCACCGACTCTCGCGGCTAAAATCGTACTACACTACCCAACATCTCTCTGTAGGAGTAGGTCGATCTGTCGCTCTCTCTAACACACACATGCTGTTAAACACACACACACACACACACGCACACGCACACACGCACCTTGGTCCCGTTGCACCTTCTAACGTGACTTATTACACCTAGACGGAGGGAGTAGTAAGTATACGAGATACGGTGGCACACTGACTTAAGTCGAATACAAGTGCCCAAAATTTGTGTGCATGTTATAATAAGGATTCACTTAAAATAGTACGTGAGCGAACATAGCGAGATGTGTGAGGTAAGATACACCGCTGGCGCTTTTAATTTTCTTAATTTGTTTGTTTCACCCTCTGACTGGTGGGACCCAACGTACTACGTGGAGAGAGGTAAGGTGACTAAGGCTGCATTATTTCTGCACCACTGTGGATAGTCTTACCACCAAAGCCACATGACATGATTATGATTGAAATCCCAATGACTCCCACACACACAAAAAAACACGGCATGCTTGTCACACGAATGCAGGAATGTATAAAAGGTTATTTCCCTCTCGTTGAACATAACGGGAGGGTTGTGTAGTTGGTTAGCCTGTTCGCTCATCAAACTTGAGGTCTCGGGTTCGATAACTACACTTGAGCATAATTTGTGCCAGGAGGATTCTTTGACTGGTGAAAATGTTTTCTAGGGTTTGCACGCTTCACACTCTCTCTCCAGTATATATATACACACTGGAGCCTCAGCGCTTGTAGTTGCTCTCTTCACACTCTCTCGCCCTCTCCCGCTGGAGCCTCAGCGCTTGTAGTTGCTCTCTTCACACTCTCTCGCCCTCTCCAGATCTAAACAAGACTTCGTTGGCCTTTCTCTCCCCTCACTGCTGCTCAAAGAGCCGGCAGGATCCGTCCGCCGGGAAGGGAAGGAGGCTTAACGCTGTCGCCGTCGGCGAGGGACTACCGGCGCAGCTATTCACTTTCCACCCAGCGGCGGCGGGGAGGGCCTCCGACCCCTTCTTCTTTGCCGCCGTCCCGTCGCCCACCGAACCACGCCCCAAGAACCTTAAGGTATAATTTACTTACTCCACATGCATTGCTCTAGCTGCATGTATACCATGAATCTAGGACGTGGTTCAAAGAGGGAAGGAGTGGGGAAAAGTAGTGGGAAGAGTTGTATATAGCATGAATCTAGGACGTGGTTCAAAGAGGAAATGAAGGGGGAAAGTTGTATAGCATGAATCTAGGACGTGGTTCAAAGAGGAAAGGAATGGGGGAAAGTAGTGGGGAAAGTTGTATCGCATAAATCTAGGACGTGGTTCAAAGAGGAAAGGAAGGGGCGAAAGTACTAGTTCAAAAAGGAAAGGAAGGGACAAGGCAGTAGAGTTTGAGCAGGACTAGATTTGCTGCGCTCACATAGGGAAAGGTGTCTAAAGATAACCAAACTAGGACCAACACAAGTATGCTCCTTGGTTGTTTGTTCTTTGTTGCAACAGACTGTGCATGACCACAGTACATCGGTAGATGCACATGGTGCTGGTGCGTCCACTGTCCCGTGCAACTCATTAGCTGTTGTTAATCTAAGGCCCTGTTTGGTTAAAAACTCCCTAGTCCCTACCTGCTTGGTTCCAGGGACTAAACATGGACTAGAGGTTATTAAATGACATGCTAAAAGACCATGTTACCCCTAGTAATGAACTAATAGAGACAAGGTGTGATGCGTGGCAGGGGCAACTGTTGGAAAAAGTCCCAAAAAGACTCCCTCGGGGTCTTCTTTCTTTAGTCCCAAATGCCCACTTTTAGTCCCTAAAAGTCCCTCCTGTTTGGTTTAGATGGGACTGACATGGAGTTTTTTTAGTCCCTGCACCAAAATGTCCCTGTAAACAAACACCCTCTAATAATGCCGCTGGAAAATTGATGCAATGCCACAGTTAAAAGCAAATTACATGTTTAACGAATTTTATTGTTAATATAATCTCTATGTTAATATTAATCAATGCCACCGTTTGAGAAATGCAACTGTCTTGCTTTCTTTCCCATTTAGATAAGGTAGATGCTTCTTTTTGTTGGCTTCTGCGTCATCCACAGTTATTGACCACTAATTGTTTCCTTTGCACCTCTGTGTAAACAGGGTTATCTACTTCACCTCATTGCCATTGTGACCTTTTGTTGCACTGCACAAAACACTTTTGTTTTAAGAGTGTTTTGTGCAGTTCAACCAAAATGTCACACCGACAATGTTGCTTGATTGCTTGATCTTAGTGGAACTGCACAAGAGGAGATCTTACTTCCTATCCGTTAAGGCAAATTTGGTTCAGATCTTCTTCTTGCGAGTTGTTTGAATTCCGCATCATGAGAGGTCAGTACTAGCCTTCTTTCACATGATTCTGCAGTGTGCTTTCATATGTTGTGCTACTTGTACGGTAATGTTGCTTGATTTTAGTGAACTGCACAAATGGAGACAAGACTTCCAATCTGTATGTGCACCGTAATATCCCATTGAGGTAAGATAAGGATATTTCACAACTGCTGGCCTGTATTTTTCCACTTTCATCAGAAAATCAAGTTTAGTACTATACTTGTGCTCCCTAATTGACATGCCAAATCTTACATTGAAGGCGAAGCTTGTCTGTTATTGAACCAAGTGATGAAGGGGAAGAACAAGCGGAAGAAAAACAAAAATCAACTCCCGGTGCTGTAATGAAGCACTGGAACTATGATGACACAAGTAATGATATAGTTTTGCATCTTAATTTATTGCTATGGCTGGAACGAGCAATTGTTTTGCCACTGATTTGATGCCACTCTTAATGTAATATGTAATTATCTCTACTTGTGGAAACAGGGATCTTCTTTGAAGATACCATATATTTTAGTGGAACTGCACAAGAAGATGTTGGAAACATTAAAGTAATCGAGGAGTATATAGTAAGCATGGCCACCACCGTAGATAGCAACAGATGGTTCCGGAGAAGTGCTTCATCTGTATGCTCTACACAATAAGCCTCCTGACAAAGGTTGGTACTCGCCCACTTATTTCATCCATATGATTGAGCTTTGTCATCTCTATTGGTGTTGTGCTACTGTTTAGATACTGTCATGAAAAGTGGTATTGTCCTTGAAAAGTGCTTCATCTGTGCTGTTTTAAATATTTCCTTTCCTTTTTTTCGAGCAAACAGGGATGCTAGCATTTAGTAGTCCTCTTGTCTTTGCACAACAGGATCATTTTCCTCTAAAGAAGAATATGGAGTACGTGAAGTGACTAGTTCCGATTATGCCAGGATGAAGAAGCCCTGTCTATCTTCTCATCAGAAGGAGCAGTTGAAGGATGGTTACATTACTCCCCACAAGACCAAACTAACTTCAGCTCAGAAGGACTGACAAATCTCCATTTTTTTGCTGTGATGCGCGAGTACAATGTTGTTCTAGGATTCTTTCTGGTGAGTTCCATTTTTCTAAAAGTGTGCTCTACATGGACCATGTATGTGCCTGTTGAAACAGTCAATTCATAGTACAGTTTGCTTTATACTAATCACTTTTTTGTATTTGTGCAAACAGGGGTGCTCAGCTTGATTTCAATGGGAACTGCACAAAATGTTCATGAATACATTCAATCATTAATTTCCACCACAAGAAAGGAGGTGCCGATAAGTTCAAGGCGTTGCAACATATGAGGGCGAAATCATACAAGCTACGTGCGAATTTGGTTGATTCTGGTGGAACTGCACAAAAAGAACAGCAGGTTTATTTAGCACGAGGTGCCATGTCAATGTCTGAACTGATGGCAAACCCTGCCCATTCCACAATCGTAGGCATTTGATATTTTGGAATGGGACAACCTTGTCAAATTTTGCTCATTGATTTTAGCAAGACATGCGTTTGATATTTTCGAATGGGACGCCCTTTGCTGTCAGCAGCGTCGATCAATTTTTTCTTTATTCTTTAGTTGTGAAGTACTATTGCCTCTGACATGTGAGTCGCTGAGATGCATAATCATCGATTGTTTTGAATGTTCTCTATGAATTTCCAGGCCTGTGTGTTTGATTGCAATGTACAGAAACGCTAAAAAGCTGCTCAAACTCTTTGTACTCCTTCTGTTCCTTTTTACTTCGCACATTGTGAAAGTACATACTTTTTTGTATAAGATTGGTCAAAGTAGAGATACTTTGACTGCAGACAAAACTTGTATGCAGACTAGAAAGGACCGGAGGGAGTACATGTGAAACTGCTGCAAATGAGGTGATCACCCTGGGAATAATGCTAGTACGTATTGTTTTGCATGTTCATCCAATGCCAGTGATACAGGAATTCGAACTAATCAAAATAAATTCATTCATACATGGTCGGATTTCATATAAACATGCCGGATTTGATTACATTTCATACATTCTTCAACTAAAAAGGGGTGCGCTGGAGGTATAATTAATTAATCGAAGCTACCCACATGTGTCCCGCTGAGCCGAACAAAAGCTTCAGTGACTTAACTGCAGGTGCAGTTGCGTAACTCACATGTGGCGTATTGGGCCCACGTGTCAGTCAGCCAACTGCACCAGCAGTTAAGTAGAAGCAGCGTTCTTCTCCAGCGCAGCTCTCCGACTCCACGTCGCCGCCAAGAAGCTAACCGGCCGTCAATGGTCAACCCGCCTAGCTTGGCTTCAACCGGAGGGTAGCAGCGGTGGCCTTACTTGGACCCGAGCGGCGACGACCTGCCGTGTTATACTCTTCCTCGTTTTTTGTGTGGCGCGGCCTTGTTGGCAGCGGGGCGGGGCCTCGGCGGAGCCGGCGATGTCCTCTGTCTCGTTGCCGGCGGGCGGCGCCTCAGCGGAGCGGTGGAAATCCTCCCCCACGTTGCCGGCAGGGTGGGGCCTCGGCTGAGCCGGCGATGTCCTCTACCTCGTTGTTGGCGGGGCAGAGCCGGTGGTGTCCTCTGCCTCGTTGTTGGCGCCGCGGGGCCTCGTCGACGCCAGCGGAGCGGGGACTCGTCGGAGCCGGCATTGTGCTCTGCCTCGTCCTCGGTCTCGCCAAACAGCGCCTCGCCCGCCTCATCGCCCTCTTTGCTAGCCTCTTTGTAGGCGGCCGTAGCCTCCGTCACCCGCATGCGGTACCGCCAGCGCTCGAGGCGGCCCTTGCGGGCGGAGCGGGATGAGTCGAGCAGCGCCTCCTGCTCCGCCCGCTCCGCAGCGATCTTCTGCTCCGCCTGCAGTTGCTCCTGGAGGAGATAGTGGTTGTAGGCGGCGTCGGCCTGCACCTCCCAGAACTGCTCCTCATGCATCTGCCTCACCCTGTCCATATATTGGGCACGGGCCTCGCCAATGGTCATGGTGCAATGCACCGGCGAGGATGGCGCGGAGGAGGGGCTTGGCGCCGGATCGTCGACTACCATGTTCTCCATTGGGACGTCGTCGTCCTCCGGCTGCCTGCCGGCCAGCCGGTCGGCAGCAGTGGCTGCCACCTCCTTGTGGTCCATCGTCCGCCCGTCCCGAAGAGCGCTGAAGCGCAAGGAAGCCATGGTGGGCAGTAGTGGTGTGGACAGGAGAAAGGGAACGGATACGGATGACTGCGGCTATGGCCGGCGCAGCAGTTTATATAGCAATGGTGCGCGGGCGGAGGGACGGACGTGTGGCGCCTGAGTAGCCGCCTCGGCAACCGTGTATCATTAATGTGGGCGGCAGATGGATGGACGGACGGCACTTGTGTCGTTTGAAGGCGGAGCAATCGCCTGCACCAGGAAGCGGGGCGGGCGGCGCTGACTGTTTCGCGCGGAAAGAGCGCGCGGGCGAGGAGATGACTTTACTTGGAGAGGATGACAATGGGGACCCACCAGGTCCATAGCCTCACGTACGCAAGTGCCTCCTTATTATATATATATATATATATATAACTATAATTTATTTTGCTTCCTCCTGGTTTCCTGACATCACGGTCCCACACCATTTTCAACCTATGTAGTAGTCAATAAACGAGAGAATTGCACAAGAAGCGGCCGACAGCTGGGACCAAGCAGCTCGAGTAGTATTTGTGTTTTTGAGGTGTGAGCACTGCAGAGTTTTTCGATGTTTAGCCCAGATATTAATTTTTCTCCTCCGAACAACAACGAAAACATCGCTGCAGGTATTAACTGGGCGGGCTCTGGCCCGTCTAGCCCAGGCCAGATATCCAGCCCAGATATTATTTTTTTCAAGCTGAAAATGGCTAGCGCAGCTATACTTTTTTTTAGGAATACCCAGGCAAGGTCAAGTTGTTATTCTCCGCCCCGCTGGGCTGCAAATCTTTCCTAGGAGGGATGCATTAGGCTTAACAAGAAAATGGGCTTTAAGAAATAATAAATTGGATGTAATTATAAAAACTGGGTAGTAACTATAAAAAAATGCACCAAACATGTGATTACTTTATAAAATATTATTTTTGGATATTGAAAATTTTAATTTCATTAATTGTTGCGAGCGCAATGTATCGTTGGATTTTTACGTAATATAAATTTATATTGAAATTGTATTTAATCTGACTAGAATTTTCGGGATAAAAATATTTCGGATCCCATCAAAATGTGTGAAATTTTATTGAATTCTGTTTTGAACGCTTGGTTGAAATGGGCTGTACTTTTAACAAACTGTAAATGGGCTGTAGTAAATTCCATTAGAATTCAAAAATGGGCTACACATTCTTACAAATCTCAAATGGGCTATAAGTTCTCTAGCACACACTTCTGGCCTTACTAAGTTGACGCGTCCCCTAAAAAAACAGAGTCGCGTATGCAAGGCTTTGTCAACTTATAGTCAACACACGGTTCTAGCAGCAGTGGCCGTTGGATGTCCATCCAACGGATGCCGTTCTTCTTATTCAATCTCGGATATTCTAGCTTCACCCGCCCAAAAAAAGATTCCTCCCCCTGACATTTGGGGCGCACCGTTTCGGAAGCTGACCTGTGGGCCTACTAAGTTGACGTACCACGGGCTTTGTCAACTTAGTCAATATAAACGATTCTAGCTGCAGTGACCGTACGATGTCCATCCAACGGCCGTCGTGCTTCTTCAACCTCTGGTCTTCTTGCTCCAGCCGCCCAAAGCATCGCCGGTCGTGCCGCCTGCTCCTGCCTCCCGTGGCCGGCTGTGCTGCCGCGGAGGCCTCACCGCCCCCTACTACTCCCACCGCTGGCCAGGCCATCCCTCCACTCACCCACACCCCCTGTTATTCTGCGGCGACGGCAGCGCAGCCGAACCAGTGAACCCTCGTACTCCTCTCCGCGTGTGCATCCACTGTCGCGTCTTCCCCGGCTCCGCGTCGTCCGCTTCCTAGGCCTCGCCGTCGGCCACCGCCCTGGTGCTCTCGGCGCGGCGTGGTCAACGTGGTCAAGGAACGACTTCCATCGGACATGGACTGTACGTGGAGAGGCTGACAGCTGGGTCCACGGCAGCCGCAAGGAAGTGCCTCCTTATTACGCGGAAAATAATTATTCCTCCACCTGACAGTAGGGACCCACCGGACGGGCTACCAGTATTTTGCAAAAAAACCGTTTCCCCCTGACTGCTGGGACCCACCGGACGGGCCACCGTATTTCGCGAAAAAAACATTCCCCCCGCTGTCAGCTCGGACCCACCGGAAGTGCCTCCTTATTACGCACAAAAAAATGAATACTCCCCCGGCTAGCTGGGACCCACCTTGGTGGGAGGCTGACTTGTGGGCCTACTAAGTTGACGGGGACGAAGGGCTTTGTCAACTTAGTCAATATGAACGATTCTAGCTCCATTTACCGTACGATGTCCATCCAACGGCCGTAGTGCTTCTTCAACCTCTGGTCTTCTTGCTCCAGCCGCCCAAAGCAGCGCCGGTCGTGTCGCATGCTCCTGCCTCCCGTGGCCGGCTGTGCTGCCGCAGAGGCCTCACCGCCCCCTACTATTCCCACCGCTGGCCAGGCCCTGCGGCGACGACAGCCTCACACCGCAGCCGAACCAGTGAACCCTCGTACTCCTCTCCGCGCGGGCTTCCACTGCCGCGTCTTCCCCGGCTCCGCGTCGTCCCCTTCCTAGGCCTCGTCGTCGTCCACCGCCGTGGTGCTCTCCGCGCGGCGTGGTCAACGTGGTCAAGGAACGACTTCCATCGGAAGAGTACTGTACGTGGAGAGGCTGACAGCTGGGTCCACGGCCACAGCCCAGTTTTTTTATGATTTGCCAAGTAAGTCGCTTTGTCAGGCCTGTTGGGCTGCAAATCTTTCAAGACGAGGAGAGCTTTCATTCGGTTGGCCGAGAAAATGGCCCATTAGTAATGAGAAATGGGTTGTACATTTTTAAAACACATCAAACCGGCAATTAGTTTCAAATATCTTTTTTTCATTTCAAGATTTTAAATTACATTAATTTTTATGCGTGGGGAATTTGTTGGATTTTATATTGATATACATTTATTTTTAAAATCAGTTTGAATGTGAGTCGAAATTTCAGGATTAAAAACAGTTCGGACCGCACCGAAATATGCAAAATTTCGTATAATTTTTTAACCGTGGCCACAATATGGGCTGTAATGCTAACAAAAAGAATATGGGCTCCAAAAAAACTGAAGAATTAGCAAATGGGCTGTAAATTATTAGAAATAATGGCAGATGGGTTGTATGTTGTTTTCCACAGATTTGAGGGTTTCCTAAAAAAAGGTTGACGCACAAGCACTGACTGTTGGATGTCCATCCAGCAGCCGTCATGCTTCTTCAATCTCTGCTCTTCCTGCTCCAGCCGCTCAAACAAGCGCTGGAGGGACTGCCTGCTCCCTCCTCCCCGCGGCCGGCTGTGCTGCCGCGCAGACCTCACCGCCCCACCGTACTCCCATCGGTGGCCTAGCCATCCCTCTACTCACCCAAACCTGTTGTTATTCTCCGGCGACGGCAGACGAACCAGTAAACCCTCATACAGTCGTACTCCCCTCCGCGTGGGAAACAACTGCCGAGTCTTCCCTGCCTCCGTGTCGTCCCCTTCCTAGGCCTCGCCGTCGTCCACCGCCGTGGTGCTCTCGGCGCGGCGTGGTCAATGTGGTCAACGACCGACTTCCATCGGAAGAGTACTATGCGTGGAGACGCTGACAGCTGGGTCCACGGCCGCAGCAAGGAAGTGCCTCCTTATTACGCGTAAAATAATTATTCCTCACCCTGACAGCGGGGACCCACCGGACGGGCCACCGTATTTCGCGAAAAAAACGTTTCCCCCTGACTGCTGGGACCCATCAGCTACACTTTCGCACGCAAGGAAGTGCGTCTGGGCAAAAAAGAAAACAAAACGATTCGCCCCCTGACTGCTGGGACCCACCAGCTACATCTTCGCACGCAAGGAAGTGTCTGACAGTCGGGACCCACCTGGTCGAAGCGTACGTAGCGTTGTCATTCTGGTCGCGAACGTGTACGTACATATATACTGGTGGATGTAGAGGCGCGCACGTAGCATGTACACGTACGTACAGCGGCCAGGGTGCAAGAAAGAAAATACGGCCACGTATGTGTACATACGGGCGGGGTCTCGAACGCCTACTCGCGCATACGTACGGCGAGGGCTCGTTGACATGGCTGGGTCAGAACGGAGAAACAGCAGTGTCGTCGTGTTCATGGGGAGGCAACGGAATGCGCCGTGTTCATGGGGAGGCAACGGAATGTGTCGTGTTCATGGGAGGCAACGGAACGCGTGGGAGCCAACCGGCTGGGTCGGAACGGAATGCGTCGTCGTGTTCATCGGGAGGGCTTGGATGGAACAGCCGATGGAAACGAGGCCTGGCGTACCGCAGAACGGAGGAAATGGCCTTGTGTTTGACCGGCCACGTTTGAAACGGGATCCTGTTCATCGAGAGGGGTCTGGCGTATCGCAAAACGGAGGAAACGGACCTCCTACGGTCGAAACGGGGTCCTGTTGATCGGGAGGGGTGTGGCGTACCGCAAAACAGAGGAAACGGACTTGTGTTGGAGCGCTACGGTCGAAACGGGGGTCCTGTTCATCGGGAGGGGTGTGGCGTACCGCAAAACGGGACTCCACGCGATACTGTACATCTCCACCGTCGACCCCCTCCAGCCTCTATGGGCTACTGTTCATCCACCGTCAACCTCCTCCAGCCTCCACCTGCGACTGTTCATCCACGGGCTCCTGTTCATCCAGGCTCCACCACGAGCTACTCCACCGGCTACTGTTCAACCAGCCCTCTCCACGGGCTCCTGTTCAACTACCCCTCCACGGGCTACTGTTCATCCATCCCTCCACCGTCTCCTGCTCATTCTGCCCTCCACGGGGTGGTCCTGTTCATCCTGCCCTCCACGGGGTCCTGTTCATCCAGCCCCAACCGGCTCGATCGATCGGGGTCGGGTTCATCCAGAGGCAACACCACAGGGTCCTGTTCATCCACCCCCACCGGGAACTGTTCATCCAAACCCCCCCAGCAATGCTAACTGTTCATCCAGAGGCAGCATCGATCGTCTTCAGTTAGCAGCAGTAGCGAAGGAATCGCTCGATCGGGTTCAGTTAACAGCCATCGATCGATCGCTCGGGTTTAGTAACGCGTAGCCTGCAGTGCAATCGCTCGGGTTCAGTTAGAGCCAACGCCTCGCACACACGCGTGTACGTGTACGAGAGAAACACGCATCACTCGGCCCCCGACCTCCCACCGTAACCGGGAACTCCCCGAAATTTTCCTCGCCCTCGCCTCTACCATGGTTTTTTCTGTCATGGACGGCCCAAAGAATGTCGTGCAGCTGCGTCTCCGGCCCACCCAGGACGAAAAGCCCATTTTCTGTCATGATTTTTTGTCATAGAAGTAGGAGCCCACCACATCTATGATGATACCGGGTTTTATCACAATTATCGTCATAGAAGTGTCATATGTATGACAGAAATTTTTTCGTTCGGCCCAAAATGTCACGGATGTGTCTTTTTTTTGGAGTGCGACTACATGACACTTCACCATTATTTGGGCCTAGAGGAAGGCATTGGGAAGTAATAAGTAGATGATGGGTTGCTAGAGTGACAGAAGCTTAAACCCTAGTTTATGCGTTGCTTCGTAAGGGGCTGATTTGGATCCATATGTTTCATGCTATGGTTAGGTTTACCTTAATACTTCTTTTGTAGTTGCGGATGCTTGCAATAGGAGTTAATCATAAGTGGGATGCTTGTCCAAGTAAGGACAGCACCCAAGCACCGGTCCACCCACATATCAAATTATCAAAGTACCGAATGCGAATCATATGAACGTGATGAAAACTAGCTTGACGATAATTTCCATGTGTCCTCGGGAGCGCTTTTCTCTATATAAGAGTTTGTCCAGGCTTGTCCTTTGCTACAAAAAGGATTGGGCCACCTTGCTGCACTTTATTTACTTTTGTTACTTGTTGCTCGTTACAAATTACCTTATCACAAAACTATCTGTTACCTATAATTTCAGTGCTTGCAGAGAATACCTTACTGAAAACTGCTTGTCATTTCCTTCTGCTCCTCCTTGGGTTCGACACTCTTACTTATCGAAAGGACTACGATAGATCCCCTATACTTGTGGGTCATTAGGTATCACTAGTGGCTTCTCTCAAGATAGCATAAGTATTACGGTGGGTGAACAAATTACTATCGAGCAATTGATAGAATTGAGCATAGTTATGAGAATATCTAGGTATGATCATGTATATAGGCATCACATCCGCGACAAGTAGACCGACTCCTGCCTCCATCTACTACTATTACTCCACACATCGACCGCTATCCAGCATGCATCTAGAGTATTAAGTTCATAAGAACGGAGTAACGCTTTAAGCAAGATGACATGATGTAGAGGGATAAACCTTTGCTACTCATGTTGATCTCCCTAAGGAGATGTAGTTTAAATATCATCCTCCCATAGAAGTGAAAGTAGTTGAACCTATTAAAGTTGAAGAAAAGACTATCACTTACAATGATCCTATTGTTCCTACTGCTTATGTTGAGAAACCACCTCTCCCTATTAGAATAAAGGATCATGCTAAAGCTTCAACTGTAGTCAACAAAAGTAATATTAGGACACACAAACCCCCTGAGCAAGTTATAGTTGAACCTAATATTGCTATGGTTAAAGATCTCTTGGCTGATAAAATTGATGGGCATGTTATTTATTTCTGTGAAGAAACTGCTAGAATTGCTAAACCTGGTGCCAAAGATAAACATAGACCTGTTGTAGGCATGCATGTTATTCTGTTAAAATAGGAGATCATTGTTATCATGGCTTATGTGATACGGGTGCTAGTGCTAGTGCAATACCTCATACCTTATATAAAGAAATTATGCATGATATTGCACCTGCTGAGATAGAAGATATAGATGTTACAATTAAACTTGCCAATAGAGATACTATTTCACCGATTGGGGTTGTTAGAGATGTTGAAGTATTTTGTGGGAAAACTAAATATCCTGCTGATTTTCTCGTTCTTGGTTCCCCACAAGATAGCTTTTGTCCCATTATATTTGGTAGACCCTTCTTAAACACTGTTAATGCTAAGATAGACTGCGAAAAGTATGTTGTTACAATTGGTTTAGGTGATATGTCTCATGAGTTTAATTTCTCTAAATTTCGTAGACAACACCGTGAAGAGGAATTGCCTAGTAAAGATGAAATTATTGGTCTTGCTTCTATTGCCGTGCCTCCTAGTGATCCTTTAGAACAATATTTGCTAGACCATGAAAATGATATGTTTATGAATGAAAGAAGGGAAATAGATGAAGTGTTCTTTAGACAGGGTCCTATTCTGGAAAACAACTTGCCTGTTGAAATCCTAGGGGATCCTCCTCCACCCAAGGGTGATCTCGTGTTTGAGCTTAAACCATTGCTTGATACTCTTAAATATGCTTATCTTGATGAAAAGAAGATATATCCTGTTATTATTAGTGCTAACCTTTCAGAGAAGGAGGAAGAAAAATTATTGAAAACTCTGAAGAAGCACCGTGCTGCTATTGGATATACTCTTGATGATCTTAAGGGCATTAGTCCCACTCTGTGTCAACACAAAATAAATTTGGAGAAAGAAGCCAAACCAGTTATTGATCATCAACGGCGGCTGAATCCTAAGATGAAAGAAGTGGTAAGAAAGGAAATCCTAAAGCTCCTTGAGGCAGGTATAATCTATCCCGTTGCTGATAGTCAGTGGGTAAGTCCTGTCCATTGTGTCCCTAAGAAGGGAGGTATTACTGTCGTTCCTAATGATAAAGATGAATTGATTCTGCAAAGAATTATTACACGTTATAGGATGGTAATTGATTTCCTCAACTTAAATAAAGCTACTAAAAAGATCATTACCCCTTGCCATTCATTGATTAAATGCTAGAAAGATTATCCAAACATACACATTTTTGCTTTCTAGATGGTTATTTTGGTTTCTCTCAAATACCTGTGTCAGCTGATGATCAAGATAAGACCACTTTTACTTGTCCTTTTGGTACTGCTTATAGACGTATGCCTTTTAGTTTATGTAATGCACCTGCTACCTTTCAAAGATGCATGATGGCTATATTCTCTGACTTTTGTGAAAAGATTTGTGAGGTTTTTATGGACGATTTCTCCATTCATGGATCCTCTTTTGATGATTGCTTGAGCAACCTTGATCGAGTTTTGTAGAGATGTGAAGAAACTAACCTTGTCTTGAATGGGGAGAAGTGCCACTTTATGGTTAATGAAGGCATTGTCTTGGGGCATAAAATTTCTGAAAGAGGTATTGAAGTTGATAAAGCTAAAGTTGATGCTATTGAAAAGATGCCATGTCCCAAGGACATCAAATGTATAAGAAGTTTCCTTGGTCACGCTGGATTTTATAGGAGGTTCATTAAGGACTTCTCAAAAATTTCTCGGCCTCTGACTAATCTATTACAAAAAGATATACCATTTGTCTTTGATGATGATTGTGTAGAAGCATTTGAAATACATAAGAAATCATTGATCTCTGCACCTATTGTTCAGCCACCTGATTGGAATTTATCCTTTGAAATTATGTGTGATGCTAGTGATTATGTTGTAGGTGATGTTCTAGGGCAAAGAGTTGATAAGAAATTAAATGTTATTCAATATGCTAGTACAACTCTAGACAATGCTCAGAGAAATTATGCTACTACAGAAAAAGAATTCTTAGCAGTTGTATTTGCTTGTGATAAGTTTAGACCTTATATTGTTGATTCTAAAGTAACTATTCACACGGATCATGCTGCTATTAAATATCTTATGGAAAAGAAAGATGCTAAACCTAGACTTATTAGATGGGTTCTCTTGCTACAAGAATTTGATTTGCATATTATTGATAGAAAGGGAGCTGAGAACCCCATTGCAGACAACTTGTCTAGGTTAGAAAATGTTCTTGATGACCCACTACCTATTGATGATAGCTTTCCTGATGAACAATTAAATATCATAAATGCTTCTCGTACTACTCCATGGTATGCTGATTATGCTAATTACATTGTTGCTAAATTTATACCACCTAGTTTCACATACCTGCAAAAGAAAAAGTTTTTTTATGATTTGAGACATTACTTTTGGGATGACCCACATGTTTACAAAGGAGTAGATGGTGTTATTAGACGTTGTGTACCTGAGCATGAACAGGAACAGATACTACGCAAGTGTCACTCCGGGGCTTATGGAGGACACCACGTTGCAGATAGAACTGCACATAAGGTATTGCAATCCAGTTTTTATTGGCCTACTCTCTTCAAGGATGCCCGTAAGTTTGTCTTATCCTGTGATGAATGTCAAAGAATTGGTAATATTAGTAGACGTCAAGAAATGCCTATGAATTATTCACTTGTTATTGAACCATTTGATGTTTGGGGCTTTGATTATATGGGACCATTTCCTGCCTCTAATGGGTATACACATATTTTAGTTGCTGTTGATTATGTTACTAAGTGGGTAGAAGCTATTCCAACTAGTAGTGCTGATCAAAACACTTCTATTAAGATGCTTAAAGAAGTTATTTTCCGAGGTTTGGAGTCCCTGGATATTTAATGACTGATGGTGGTTCACATTTTATTCATGGTGCTTTCCGTAAAATGCTTGCCAAATATGATGTTAATTATAGAATTGCATCTCCATATCACCCGCAGTCTAGTGGTCAAGTAGAATTGAGCAATAGAGAGCTCAAATTAATTTTGCAAAAGACTGTTAATAGATCTAGGAAGAATTGGTCCAAGAAACTTGATGATGCATTATGGGCCTATAGAACTGCATATAAAAATCCTATGGGTATGTCTTCGTATAAAATGGTTTATGGAAAAGCATGTCACTTACCTCTCGAACTAGAACATAAGGCATATTGGGCAATTAAAGAGCTCAACTATGATTTCAAACTTGCCGGTGAGAAGAGGTTATTTGACATTAGCTCACTTGATGAATGGAGAACCCAAGCCTATGAAAACGCCAAATTGTGTAATGAAAAGGTTAAAAGATGGCATGACAAAAGGATACAAAAGCGTGAGTTTAATGTAGGTGGTTATGTATTATTATACAACTCTCGTTTAAGATTTTTTGCAGGAAAACTTCTCTTTAAATGGGAAGGTCCTTACATTATCGAGGAGGTCTATCGTTCCGGTGCCATAAAAATCAACAACTTCGAGGGCACAAATCCGAAGGTGGTGAACGGTCAAAGAATTAAACATTATATCTCAGGTAATCCTATAAATGTTGAAACTAATGTTATTGAAAACGTAACCCCGGAGGAATACATAAGGGACACTTTCCGGAACGTTTCAGACTCAGAAAAGGAATAGGTATGTTGTACGGTAAGTAAACCGACTCCAAAACAGTTCTAATGGCAATTTTTCTCTGTTTTGGAATATTTAGAAAAATAGAAAAATAAGAAGCAGTCCGGGATGGACACGAGGGCTCCATGAGGGTGGAGGGCGCGCCCTACCCCCCTGGGCGTGCCCCCTGCCTCGTGGGCACCTCGTGCGCTCTCCGGACTCCGTTTTCTTGCACGATACGTATTCTGGTCAGTAAAAATTCATGATATAATCTCCCGAAGGTTTTGGCTCCTGTATCACGCAAATATCCTCTGTTTTCGTTTCGAGCTATTTCTGTAGCAGATTTGGAGCAAGATGTCATCTCAGGATTCCGATGGAGAGAGCTATGTCTCACACGTCATTGCTGACCCAAAGACCTATGGGGATCTATCTCCTTGTGGTCGAACTACGGATGAGGAGGAGGATGCCCATTTGATGAGGATTAACGATTCAAGGTCAGAGGAGGAGGATGTCCCTCTACCTCAAACTGGGGATATGCACGTGAAGTTCAAGAAGTCTAGTCTCCCTAAGAGGGCTAAACTATCTATCAATCGATCTATTCCTTCTCGTTTTCGACAAAAAAGCAAAGGAGATTTATGTGACAAGTCTTGAAGCTGGAATCGGAGGTCGATGATTTAAAGGAGGAAATTACTCTTCTCAATTACAATATGAAGAAGCTAAAAGCACAATTTACATCATCAACAACCCCATCATCACCACCTCCGAAGAAAGAGCTATAATCACATGGGTATGGGCACTCCCCTTGGCAACTGCCAAGCTTAGGGGAGGTGCCCCGGTATCGTATCACCATCACATCTCTATCTTTATCGTTTTTCTTAGTTCGATCCTTTTAGTAATATCTTGATCTAGTAGAATAAAAGTTTTAGTATGATTTAGTTTTGAGTTTTGCTTTATGATCTCTCTATGTAATCGAGTCCGTGAGCTATATAATAAAGATTAGTGTTGAGTCAAGGGCTTGATTATTTTGCTATGATCTTGAGTGAATAAAAGAAAAAGAAAAGAATAAAAAGAAATAAAAAGAGAACATATTGATCTTATGGAGAGTAATGACTTCACATAGAAAGAGTATGATGATTAAAAATTGTTGAGAGTTGACAAACATAGCTTTGGTCATCGTTGCAATTAATAGGAAGTAATAAAGAAAGAGAGGTTTCACATATAAATATACTATCTTGGACATCTTTTATGATTGTGAGCACTCATTAAAATATGACATGCTAAAGAGTTGATGTTGGAGAAGGAAGACAACGTAATGGGTTATGTTTTCTTATATCTGAGATAAAGTATATTGTCATGGATCATCCAACATGTTGAGTTTGCCTTTCTCCCTCATGCTAGCCAAATTCTTTGCACCAAGTAGAGATACTACTTGTGCTTCCAAATACCCTTAAACCCAGTTTTGCCATGAGAGTCCACCATATCTACCTATGGATTGAGTAACATCCTTCAAGTAAGTTGTCATCGGTGCAAGCAACAAAAATTGCTCTCTAAATATGTATGATTGATTAGTGTGGAGGAAATAAGCTTTATACGATCTTGTGATGTGGAAGAAATAAAAGCGACGGACTACATAATAAAGGTCCATATCACAAGTGGCAATATAAAGTGACGTTCTTTCGCATTAAGATTTTGTGCATCCAACCCTGAAAGCGCATGGCAACCTCTGCTTCCCTCCGCGAAGGGCGTATCTTTTATTATTATCTTCTACCTTATGCAAGAGTCATGGTGATCTTCACCTTTCCTTTTTACATTTTATCCTTTGGAAAGCACAGTTTGTTGGAAAGATCCTGATGCATATATCTAATTGGATGTAAGTTAGCATGAACTATTATTGTTGACATTACCCTTGAGGTAAAAGGTTGGGAGGCGAAACTATAAGCCCCTATCTTTCTCTGTGCCCGATTAAAACTCCATAACCACAAGTATTGCGTGAGTGTTAGCAATTGTGAAAGATTAAATGATAGTTGAGTATGTGGACTTGCTGAAAAGCTCTGACATAGACTCTTTCTGATGTTATGATAAATTGCAATTGCTTCAATGACTGATTCATACTTTGCATTGTGAACAGATTATTACTTGAGCATAAGGAATCATATGACAATATCCATATATGTTGCCGTTATAAAAATGATCATGATGCCTTCATTTCCGTATTTTATTTTATCGACACCTCTACCTCTAAACATGTGGACATATTTATCGTTATCGGCTTCCGCTTGAGGACAAGCGAGGTCTAAGCTTGGGGGACTTGATACGTCCATTTTGCATCATGCTTTTATATCGATATTTATTGCATTATGGGCTGTTATTACACATTATGTCACAATACTTATGCCTATTCTCTCTTATTTTACAAGGTTTACATAAGGAGGGAGAATGCCAGGAGCTGGAATTCTGGGCTGGAAAAGGAGCAGATATTAGAGACCTATTCTGCACAACTCCAAAAGTCCTGAAACTCCATGGAAGTTGTTTTTGGAAATAATAAAAAATACTGAGCGGAAGAAATACCAGAGGGGGCCCACACCCTGGCCACGAGGGTGGGGGCGCGCCCTACCCCGCTGGGCGCGCCCCTACCTCGTGGGCCCCCTGTTGGCCCTCCGGTGCCCATCTTCTGCTATATGAAGTGTTTCGTCCGAAGAAAAATCATAAGCAAGCTTTCTGGACGAGACTCCGCCGCCACGAGGCGGAACCTTGGTGGAACCAATCTAGGGCTCCGGCAGAGCTGTTCTGCCAGGACACTTCCCTCCGGGAGGGGGAAATCATCGCCATCATCATCACCAACGTTCCTCTCATCGGGAGGGGGCCAATCTCCATCAACATCTTCACCAGCACCATCTCCTCTCAAACCCTAGTTCATCTCTTGTATCCAATTCTTGTCTCTAAGTCTGGGATTGGTACCTGTAGGTTGCTAGTAGTGTTGATTACTCTTTGTAGTTGATGCTAGTTGGTTTATTTGGTGGAAGATCATATGTTCAGATCCATTATGCATATTAATACCCCTCTAATTATGAACATGAATATGCTTTGTGAGTAGTTACGTTTGTTCCTGAGGACATGGGAGAAGTCTTGCTATTAGTAGTAATGTGAATTTGGTATTCGTTCGATATTTTGATGAGATGTATGTTGTCTCTCCTCTAGTGGTGTTATGTGAACGTCGACTACATGACACTTCACCATTATTTGGGCCTAGAGGAAGGCATTGGGAAGTAATAAGTAGATGATGGGTTGCTAGAGTGACAGAAGCTTAAACCCTAGTTTATGCATTGCTTCGTAAGGGGCTGATTTGGATCCATATGTTTCATGCTATGGTTAGGTTTACCTTAATACTTCTTTTGTAGTTGCGGATGCTTGCAATAGGAGTTAATCATAAGTGGGATGCTTGTCCAAGTAAGGACATCACCCAAGCACCGGTCCACCCACATATGAAATTATCAAAGTACCGAATGCGAATCATATGAACGTGATGAAAACTAGCTTGACGATAATTCCCATGTGTCCTCGGGAGCACTTTTCTCTATATAAGAGTTTGTCCAGGCTTGTCCTTTGCTACAAAAAGGATTCGGCCACCTTGCTGCACTTTATTTACTTTTGTTACTTCTTGCTCGTTACAAATTACCTTATCACAAAACTATCTGTTACCTATAATTTCAGTGCTTGCAGAGAATACCTTACTGAAAACCGCTTGTCATTTCCTTCTGCTCCTCGTTGGGTTCGACACTCTTACTTATCGAAAGGACTACGATAGAACCCCTATACTTGTGGGTCATCAGGTTTCACTAGTGGCTTCTCTCAATATAGCATAAGTATTACAGTGGGTGGACAAATTATTGTCGAGCAATTGATAGAATTGAGCATAGTTATGAGAATATCTAGGTATGATCATGTATATAGGCATCACGTCCGCGACAAGTAGACCGACTCCTGCCTGCATATACTACTCTTACTCCACACATCGACCGATATCCAGCATGCATCTAGAGTATTAAGTTCATAAGAACGGAGTAACGCTTTAAGCAAAATGACATGATGTAGAGGGATAAACCCATGCAATATGATATAAACCCCATCTTTTTATCCTTGATGGAAACAATACAATACGTGTCTTTTCCCCTACTGTCACTGGGATCGAGCACCGCAAGATTGAACCCAAAGCTAACCACTTCTCCCATTGCAAGAAAGATCAAGCTAGTAGGCCAAACCAAACTGATAATTCGAAGAGACTTGCAAAGATAACCAATCATACATAAAAGAATTCATAGAAGATTCAAATATTGTTCATAGATAATCTTGATCATAAACCCACAATTCATCGGATCTCGACAAACACACCGCAAAAGAAGATTACATCAAATAGATCTCCAAGAGAATCGAGGAGAACTTTGTATTGAGATCCAAAGAGAGAGAAGAAGCCATCTAGCTAATAACTATGGACCCGAAGGTCTGAGGTAAACTACTCACACATCATGGGAGAGGCTATGGTGTTGACGTAGAAGCCCTCCATGATCAATGCCCCCTCCGGCAGGACACCAGAAAAGGTCCCAAGATGGGATCTCACCGGTACAAAAGGTTGTGGCGGTGGAATTAGGTTTTCGTGGTGCTCTCCGATGGTTTGGGGGTACGTAGGTATATATAGGAGGAAGAAGTAGGTCGGTGGAGCCACGAGGCGCCCATGAGGGTGGAGGGCGTGCCCAGGGGGTAGGCACACCCCTTGCCTCGTGGCCTCCTCGGTGATTTCTTGACGTCCACTCCAAGTCCTCTGGATCATGTTTGTTCCAAAAATAACTCTCCCAAAGGTTTCATTCCGTTTGGACTCTGTTTGATATTCCTTTTCTGTGAAACACTGAAATAGGCAAAAAAAATAACAATTTGGGTTGGGCCTCCGGTTAATAGGTTAGTCCCAAAAATAATATAAAAGTGTATAAATAAGCCCATTAAACATCCAAAACAGAATATATAATAGCATGGAGCAATTAAAAATTATAGATACGTTGGAGACGTATCAAGCATCCCCAAGCTTAATTTCTGCTCGTCCTTGAGTAGGTAAATGATAAAAACAGAATTTTTGATGTGGAATGCTACTTAGCATATTCTTCAATGTATTTCTCTCTATTGTGGCATGAATGTTCAGATCCGAAAGATTCAAGATAAAAGTTTAATATTAACATGAAAATAATAATACTTCAAGCATACTAACAGAGCAATCATGTCTTCTCAAAATAACATGGCCAAAGAAAGTTATTCCTACAAAATCATATAGTCTGGCTATGCTCTATCTTCACCACACAAAGTATTTAAATCATGCACAACCCCGATGACAAGCCAAGCAATTGTTTCATACTTTTGATGTTCTCAAACTTTTTCGATCTTCACGCAATATATGAGCGTGAGCCATGGACATAGCACTATAGGTGGAACAGAATGGTGGTTGTGGAGAAGACAAAAAGGAGAAGATAGTCTCACATCAACTAGGCGTATCAACATGCTATGGAGATGCCCATCAATAGATATCAATGTGAGTGAGTAGGGATTGCCATGCAATGGATGCACTAGAGCTATAAGTGTATGAAAGCTCAACAAAAGAACCTAAGTGGGTGTGCATCCAACTCGCTTGCTCACGAAGGCCTATGGCATTTTGAGGAAGCCCATCATTGGAATATACAAGCCAAGTTCTATAATGTAAAATTCCCACTAGTATATGAAAATCACAACATAGGAGACTCTCTATCATGAAGATCATGGTGCTACTTTGAAGCATAAGTGTGGAAAAAGAATAGTAGCATTGTCCCTTCTCTCTTTTTCTCTCATTATTTTTTTCTTTTTTTTATTTGGGCCTTCTTTTTTTCTTTTGGCCTCTTTTCTTTCCTTTTTTCTGTTTTTTATCCGGAGTCTCATCCCGACTTATGGGGGAATCATAGTCTCCATCATCCTTTCCTCACATGGGACAATGCTCTAATAATGATCATCACACTTTTATTTACTTACAACTAAAGAATTAGAACTCAATACTTAGAACAAAATATGACTGTATGGGAATGCCTCCGGTGGTGCACCAGGATATGCAATGAATCAAGAGTGACATGTATGAAAGAATTATGAAGGTGGCTTTGCCACAAATACGATGTCAACTAGATGATCATGCAAAGCAATATGACAATGATGAAGCGTGTCATAATAAATGGAACGGTGGTAAGTTGCATGGCAATATATCTCGGAATGGCTATGGAAATGCCATAATAGGTAGGTATGGTGGCTGTTGTGAGGAAGGTATATGGTGGGTATATGATCCCGGCGAAAAGTGCGCGGTATTAGAGAGGCTAGCAATGGTGGGAGGATGAGAGTGCGTATAATCCATGGACTCAACATTAGTCATAAAGAACTCGCATACTTATTGCAAAAATCTATTAGTTATCGAAACGAAGTACTACGCGCATGCTCCTAGGGGGATAGATTGGTAGGAAAAGACCATCGCTCGTCCCCGGCCGCCACTCATAAAGAAGACAATCAATAAATAAATCACGCTCCGACTTCATCACATAACGGTTCACCATACGTGCATACGACGGGAATCACAAACTTTAGAACAAGCATTCCTAAAATTCACAACTACTCAACTAGCATGACTCTAATATCACCATATTCATATTTCAAAACAATTATCAAGTATCAAACTTCTCTTAGTATTCAATGCACTTTATAGTTTTTATCTTGGATACCTATCATATTAGGACTGATTTCATAACCAAAGCAAATTACCATGCTATTCTAAGGACTCTCAAAATAATATAAGTGAAGCATGAGAGATCAATAATTTCTATAAAATAAAACCACCGCCGTGCTCTAAAAGATATAAGTGAAGCACTTGAGCAAAAACTATATAGCTCAAAAGATATAAGTGAAGCACATAGAGTATTCTAACAAATTCCGAATCATGTGTGTCTCTCTCAAAAGGTGTGTACAGAAAGGATGATTGTGGTGAACTAAAAATCAAAGACTCAAATCATACAAGACGCTCCAAGCAAAACACATATCATGTGGTGAATAAAAATATAGCTCCAAGTAAAGTTACCGATGGACGAAGACATAAGAGGAGATGCCTTCCGGGGCATCCCCAAGCTTAGGCTTTTGGGTTGTCCTTAGATTTTACCTTGGGGTTCCTTGGGCATCCCCAAGCTTAGGCTCTTGCCACTCCTTGTTCCATAATCCATCAAATCTTTACCCAAAACTTGAAAACTTCACAACACAAAACTTAACAGAAAATCTCGTGACCTCCGTTAGCGAAAGAAAACAAAACACCACTTCAAGGTACTGTAATGTACTCATTCTTTATTTATATTGGTGTTAAACCTACTGTATTCCAACTTTTCTATGTTTCATAAGATCCATTACTAGCCATAGATTCATTAAAATAAGCAAACAACACACGAAAAAACAGAATCTGTCAAAAACAGAACAGTCTGTAGTAATCTGTAACTAACGCAAACTTCTGGAACTCCAAAAATTCTACCTAAATATGAAGACCTAGATAATTTGTTTATTGATCTACTGCAATTAGAATCAGTATTTTATCACGTTCTGGTGATTTTTAACAATTGTTTTCGTAAACAGAAAGTTTCTGGAATTTTCAGCAAGATCAAATAACTATCATCCGAGAAGATCCTATAGGTTTAACTTGGCACAAACACTAATTAAAACACAAATCCACATCTAACCAGAAGCTAGATGGATTATTTATTCCTAAACAGAACCAAAAAGCAAAAAACTAAAATAAAATTGGGTTGCCTCCCAACAAGCGCTATCGTTTAACGCCCCTAGCTAGGCATAAAAGCGAGGATAGATCTAGGTATTGCCATCTTTGTTATTAGGGAAGAAAAGGGAAAACTTATTATCTATAGCATTAATCTTTCTGTTCTGATAGAGCACATGACCATTGATGGTGGAAGAAAGATTAAGCACGTTACAAAAATTTGCATCTAAGCTAGCCTTTATCTCTTTGATAGTTTCGTTTTGATAAGAGAGCAAAAGAGAGGTAGAATCGACCTTCTCATTCACGGGGTGCCCAAATATGGTTTTCATCTTTTCATAGGTATCTATGGCATCCCTTTCAAGAAAACCTTCTTCAAAAATATAGTCTAAGACATGCTTAAACGACAAAGGTAAGGCAACATAAAAGCTTTTTAAGTATATTTCAATTTGATATTGGGGTACATAGCTAGCCCGGATTCTTAGTAACCTATCCCAAGCATCTTTCAAAGACTCATCAAGTAAATAACGAAATATTCAGGAATCATCTTCATCAAAATTATTCAGACTCTCATTGATGACCCCGGTAGGTCTTTCTATAGCATCATTGTTTATGAGCTTAGAGAGGACAGAGGGATTATCCAAGGTACTAAAACCCGGGAGAGAACCCCTAACCCTTTTTGATTCAGACAGAACGGCAGCAAACTCAAGGAACACGAGGAAAAAGGGAACGGAAAGAGAGGGCGAATAAAACAGCAAGGGTGAAGTGGGGGAGAGGGAAACGAGAGGCAAATGGCAAATAATGTAATGCGAGGGATAAGAGTTTGTGATGGGTACTTGGTATGTCTTGACTTGTGCGTAGATTCCCCGGCAACGGCGCCAGAAATGGCTCGTTGTCGGGAAATCAAATCTTGACTTGACTTGGTGCGCACCTCCCCGGCAACGGCGCTAGAAATCCTTCTTGCTACCTCTTGAGCACTGCATTGGTTTTCCCTTGAAGAGGAAGGGTGATGTAGCAAAGTAGCGTAAGTATTTCCCTCAGTTTTTGAGAACCAAGGTATCAATCGAGTAGGAGGCCACACTCAAGTCCCTCGTACCTACACAAACAAATAAGAACCTTGCAACCAACATGATAAAGGGGTTGTCAATCCCTTCACGGCCACTTGCAAAAGTGAGATCTGATAGTCTTGCAAAAGTGAGATCTGATAGAGAAGATAAGATAATATTTTTGGTATTTTTTATGATAAAGATTAAAAGTAAAGATTGCAAAGTAAACAAAGATAGAAATAGCTTGTTGACGGGAGATTAATATGATGGAAACTAGACCCGGGGGCCATAGGTTTCACTAGTGGCTTCTCTCAACATAGCATAGCTATTACGGTGGGTGAACAAATTACTGTCGAGCAATTGATAGAATTGAGCATACTTATGAGAATATGTAGGTATGATCATGTATATAGGCATCACGTCCGCGACAAGTAGACCGACTCCTTCCTGCATCTACTACTATTACTCCACACATCGACCGCTATCTAGGATGCATCTAGAGTATTAAGTTCATGAGAACGGAGTAACACTTAAAGCAAGATGACATGATGTAGAGGGATAAACTCATGCAATATGATATAAACCCCATCTTTTTATCCTCGATGGAAACAATACAATACGTGTCGTTTCCCCTACTGTCACTGGGATCGAGCACCGCAAGATTGAACCCAAAGCTAACCACTTCTCCCATTGCAAGAAAGATCAATCTAGTAGGCCAAACCAAACTGATAATTCAAAGAGACTTGCAAAGATAACCAATCATACATAAAATAATTCAGAGAAGATTCGAATATTGTTCATAGATAATCTTGATCATAAACCCACAATTCATCGGATCTCGACAAACACACCGCAAAAGAAGATTACATCGAATAGATCTCCAAGAGAATCAAGGAGAACTTTGTATTGAGATCCAAAGAGAGAGAAGAAGCCATCTAGCTAATAACTATAGACCCCGAAGGTCTGAGGTAAACGACTCACACATCATCAGAGAGGCTATGGTGTTGATGTAGAAGCCCTCGATGATCAATGCCCCCTCCGGCAGATGCCGGGAAAGGGCCCAAGATGGCATCTCACGGGTACAGAAGGTTGCGGCGGTGGAATTAGGTTTTTGTGGTGCTCTCCGATGGTTTGGGGGTACGTACGTATATATAGGAGGAAGAAGTAGGTCGGTGGAGCCACGAGGGGCCCACGAGGGTGGAGGGCGCGCCTAGGGGGGTAGGCGTGCCCCTGCCTCGTGGCCTCCTCGGTGATTTCTTGACGTCCACTCCAAGCCCTCTGGATCATGTTTGTTCCAAAAATAACTCTCCCGAAGGTTTCATTCCATTTGGACTCCGTTTGATATTCCTTTTCTGCGAAACACTGAAATAGGCAAAAAACAGCAATTTGGGCTGGGCCTCCGGTTAATAGGTTAGTCCCAAAAATAATATAAAAGTGTATAAATAAGCCCATTAAACATCCAAAACAGAATATATAATAGCATGGAGCAATCAAAAATTCTAGATACGTTGGAGACGTATCACCAACCCAACAAACACCTTCGGAGACACCTATAGAGCATCTTTATAATCACCCAGTTACGTTGTGACGTTTGATAGCATACAAGGTGTTCCTCCGGTATTCGGGAGTTGCATAATCTCATAGTCAGAGGAACATGTATAAGTCATGAAGAAAGCAATAGCAATAAAACTAAACGATCATAATGCTAAGCTAATGGATGGGTCTTGTCCATCACATCATTCTGTAATGATGTTATCCCGTTCATCAAATGACAACACATGTCTATGGTCAGGAAACTTAACCATCTTTGATAAACGCGCTAGTCAACTAGAGGCATACTAGGGACACTCTGTTTTGTCTATGTATTTACACATGTACTAAGTTTCCGGTTAATACAATTCTATCATGAATAATAAACATTATCATGATATAAGGAACTATAAATAACAACTTTATTATTGCCTCTAGGGCATATTTCCTTTAGTCTCCCACTTGCACTAGAGTCAATAATCTAGATTACATAGTAATGATTCTAACACCCATGGAGTCTTGGTGTTGATCATGTTTTGCTCGTGGAAGAGGCTTAGTCAACGGGTCTGCAGTATTCAAATCCGTATGTATTTTGCAAATCTCTATGTCTCCCTCCTTGACTTGACCGCGGATGGAATTGAAGCATCTCTTGATGTGTTTGGTTCTCTTGTGAAATCTGAATTCCTTCGCCAAGGCAATTGCTCCAGTATTGTCACAAAAGATTTTCATTGGACCCGATGCACTAGGTATTACACCTAGATCGGATATGAACTCCTTCATCTAGACTCCTTCATTGCTGCTTCCGAAGCAGCTATGTACTCTGCTTCACACGTAGATCCCGCCACGATGCTCTGCTTGGAACTGCACCAACTGACACCTCCACTATTCAATATAAATACGTATCCGGTTTGTGACTTAGAGTCACCCGAATCAGAGTTAAAGCTTGCATTGACGTAACCATTTACGATAAGCTCTTTGTCACCTCCATAAACGGTAAACAAATCCTTTGTCCTTTTCAGGTATTTTAGGATGTTCTTGACCGCTGTCCAGTGATCCACTCCTGGATTACTTTGGTACCTCCTTGCTAAACTTATAACAAGGCACACATCAGGTCTGGTACACAGCATTGCATATATGATAGAACCTATGGTTGAGGCATACGGAATGACTTTCATTTTCTCTCTATCTTCTGCAGTGGTCAAGCATTGAGTCTGACTCAACTTCACACCTTGTAACACAGGTAAGAACCCTTTCTTTGACTGATCCATTTTGAACTTCTTCAAAACTTTATCAAGGTATGTGCTTTGTGAAAGTCCAATTAAGCGTCTTGATCTATCTCTATAGATCTTGATGCCCAATATATAAGCAGCTTCACCGAGGTCTTTCATCGAAAATTTCTTATTCAAGCATCCTTTATGCTGTCCAGAAATTCTATATCATTTCCAATCAGCAATATGTCATCCACATATAATATTAGAAATGCTACAGAGCTCCCACTCACTTTCTTGTAAATACAGGCTTCTCCAAAAGTCTGTATAAAACCATATGCTTTGATCACACTATCAAAGGGTATATTCCAACTCCGAGAGGCTTGCACCAGTCCATAAATGTATCGGTGGAGCTTGCACACTTTGTTAGCACCTTTAGGATCGATAAAACCTTCTGATTACATCATATACAACTCTTCCTTAAGAAATCCATTAAGGAATGCAGTTTTGACATCCATTTTCCAAATTTCATAATCATAAAATGCGGCAATTGCTAACATGATTCGGACAGACTTAAGCATCGCTACGGGTGAGAAGGTCTCATCGTAGTCAACTCCTTGAACTTGTCGAAAACCTTTCGCAACAAGTCAAGCTTTGTAGACAGTAACATTGTCGTCAGCGTTAGTATTCTTCTTGAAAATACATTTATTCTCTACGGCTTGTCGGTCATCGGGCAAGTCAACCAAAGTCTACACTTTGTTCTCATACATGGATCCCATCTCAGATTTCATGGCCTCAAGCCATTTCGCGGAATCTGGGCTCATCGTTGCTTCCTCATAGTTCGTAGGTTCATCATGGTCTAGTAACATGACTTCCAGAACAGGATTACCGTACCACTCTGGTGTGGAATGTACTCTGGTTGACCTACGAGGTTCGGTAGTAACTTGATCTGAAGTTTCATGATCATCATCATTAACTTCCTCACTAACGGGTGTAGGCATCACTGGAACTGATTTCTGTGATGGACTACTTTCCAATTCGGGGGAAGGTACAATTACCTCATCAAGTTCTACTTTCCTCCCACTCACTTCTTTCCAGAGAAACACCTTCTCTAGAAAGGATCCATTCTTAGCAACGAATATCGCAGCCCCAAACTTTAAGAAACGACAACTTTGGTTTCTTGCCAAACCACAGTTCATATGGTGTTGTCTCAACGGATTTAGATGGTGCCCTATTTAACGTGAATGCAGCTGTCTCTAAAGCATAACCCCAAAATGATAGTGGTAAATCGGTAAGAGACATCATAGATCGCACCATATCTAATAAAGTACGGTTACGACGTTCGGACACACCATTACGATGTGGTATTCCAGGTGGCGTGAGTTGCGACACTATTCCACATTGTTTCAAATGAAGACCAAACTCATAACTCAAATATTCACCTCCACGATTAGATCGTAGAAACTTTATTTTCTTGTTACGATGATTTTGCACTTCACTCTAAAATTCTTTGAACTTTTCAAATGTTTCAAACTTATGTTTCATTAAGTAGATATACCCATATCTGCTCAAATCATCTGTGAAGGTCAGAAAATAACGATACCCGCTGCGAGCCTCAACACTCACCGGACCGCATACATCAGTATGTATTATTTCCACTAAATCAGTTTCTCGCTCCATTGTTCAGGAGAACACAGTCTTAGTCATCTTGCCCATGAGGCATGGTTCGCAAGCATCAAGTGATTCATAATCAAGTGATTCGAAAAGCCCATCAGCATGGAGTTTCTTCATGCGCTTTACACCAATATGACCTAAACGGCAGTGCCACAAATAAGTTGCACTATCATTATCAACTTTGCATCTTTTGGCTTCAATATTATGAATATGTGTATCACTACTATCGAGATTCAACAAAAATAGACCACTCATCGAGGGTGCAGGACCATAAAAGATATTACTCATATAAATAGAACAACCATTATTCTCTGATTTAAATGAATAACAGTCTCACATCAAACAAGATCTAGATATAATGGTCATGCTCAACGCTGGCTCCAAATAACAATTATTTAGTTATAAAACTAATCCCGAAGGTAGATGTAGGGGTAGCGTACCGACGGCGATCACATCGACTTTGGAACCAATTTCCACACGCATCGTCACCTCGTCCTTAGCCAATCTTCGTTTAATCCGTAGCCCCTGTTTCAAGTTGCAAATATCAGCGACAGAACCAGTATCAAATACCAAGGCGCTACTACGAGCATTAGTAAGGTACACGTCAATAACATGTATATCAAATATACCTTTCACTTTGCCATCCTTCTTATCCGCCAAATACTTGGGGCAGTTTCACTTCCAGTGACCAGTCCCTTTGCAGTAGAAGCACTCAGTTTCAGGCTTAGGTCCAGACTTGGGCTTCTTCCCGGGTGTAGCAACTTGCTTGCTATTCTTCTTGAAGTTCCCCTTCTTCCCTTTGCCTTTTTTCTTGAAACTAGTGGTCTTCTTAACCATCAACACTTGATGCTCCTTCTTGATTTCTACCTCCGCAGCCTTTAGCATCGCGGAGAGCTCGGGAATTGTCTTTTCCGTCCCTTGCATATTATAGTTCATCACGAAGCCTTTATATCTTGGTGGCAGTGATTGAAGAACTCTGTCAATGATACTATTGATATGTCTCCAACGTATCTATAATTTTTTATTGTTCCATGCTATATTATATTCTGTTTTGGACATTATTGGGCTTTATTATACACTTTTATATTATTTTTGGGACTAACCTATTAACTCGAGGCCCAGCCCAGAATTGTTGTTTTTTGCCTATTTCAGAGTTTGGCAGAAAAAGAATATCAAATGGAGTCCAAACGGAATGAAACCTTCGGGAACGTGATTTTCGAAACGAACGTGATCCAGAGGACTTGGACCCTACGTCAAG
>NC_057814.1:27479665-27492252 GCF_018294505.1 Triticum aestivum
CGCCATCCACCCTCGTGGCCCCCCTGTAGCTCCACCGACGTACTCCTTCCTCCTATTACCTACGTATCCCCAAACTATCAGATACGGAGCCAAAAACCTAATTCCACCACCGCAACCTTGTGTACTTGTGAGATCCCATCTTGGGGCCTGTTCCGGAGCTCCGCCGGAGGGGGCATTGATCATGGAGGGCTTCTACATCAACACCATAGCCTCTCCGATGATGTGTGAGTAGTTACCTCAGACCTTCGGGTCCATAGTTATTAGCTAGATGGCTTCTTCTCTCTTTTTGGATCTCAATACAATGTTCTCCCCCTCCCTCGTGGAGATCTATTCGATGTAATCTTCTTTTGCGGTGTTCTTGTTGAGACCGATGAATTGTGGGTTTATGATCAAGTTTATCTATGAACAATATTTGAATCTTCTCTGAACTCTTTTATGTATGATTGGTTATCTTTGCAAGTCTCTTCGAATTATCAGTTTGGTTTGGCCTACTAGATTGATCTTTCTTGCAATGGGAGACGTGCTTAGCTTTGGGTTCAATCTTGCGGTGTCCTTTCCCAGTGACAGTAGGGGTAGCAAGGCACGTATTGTATTGTTGCCATCGAGGATAACAAGATGGGGTTTATATCATATTGCATGAGTTTATCCCTCTACATCATGTCGTCTTGCTTAAAGCGTTACTCTGTTTTTATGAACTTAATACTCTAGATGCATGCTGCATAGCGGTCGATGTGTGGAGTAATAGTAGTAAATGCAGGCAGGAGTCGGCCTACTTGTCTCGGACGTGATGCCTATATACATGATCATACCTAGATATTGTCATAACTATGCTCAATTCTGTCAATTGCTCAACAGTAAGTTGTTCACCCACCGTAATACTTATGCTCTTGAGAGAAGCCACTAGTGAAACCTATGGTCCCCGGGTCTATTTTCCATCATATTAATCTCCCGACAACAAGCTATTTCTGGCGCCGTTTTTATTTTGTTTTCTTTACTTTGCATCTTTATCATAAAAATACCAAAAATATTATCTTATCATATCTATCAGATCTTACTCTCGTAAGTGACCGTGTAGGGATTGACAACCCCTTATCGCGTTGGTTGCGAGGATTTATTTGTTTTTGTAGGTGCGAGGGACTCGTGCGTGGCCTCCTACTGGATTGATACCTTGGTTCTCAAAAACTGAGGGAAATACTTACGCTACTTTGCTGCATCACCCTTTCCTCTTCAAGGGAAAACCAACACAGTGCTCAAGAGGTAGCAACTATCATTAGGAAGATTAACTCCCAGCTGAGTCAAGTGGTTATGGTACCCAGACTTTCTGAGTATGTGTTCACTGATAGAACTATTCTCCTCCATCTTGCAGCTATAGAACTTGTTTGACACTTCATATCTCTCAGCTCGGGCATTTGCTTGAAATATTAACTTCAACTCCTGGAACATCTCATATGCTCCATGACGTTCAAAACATCTTTGAAGTCCTGTCGGTGGGAAACGACACCTATGGGATCACAAGAATCCCTACTACGGTTGCCGGGGCGCAGGGTTGCAAGAAGAGCAGGATTAGTAATCAGCACAAGGATCGTTTACCCAGGTTCGGGCCGCGAGGATGCGTAAAACCCTAGTACTGCTTTGGTGGATGTATTGAGTGTTCTTCAGCCTTCCAACTAGCTACGGTGGCTGCGTCGTTCCCAACAGCCGAATCCTTCTCAAGTACGCCATGGGCCTCCTTTTATAGTCGAAAGGGGCTGCCACAATGGCACACAGGAGGTGGAAAGGCGTACAGTGCTACGAGCTTATCGCTCGTATTACAGGACAAGACGCATTTAATGCATCTCTTAGGTGTCCCCTTGCTTTATTGGGGACGGGAACGAGGCCCGTCCCGTCCGTCGCTGCTCCTCCTTGCTTCGACACGCGCCCTGGTCAGCGATGCATGCGGCACCACGTAGGCAGGCAGGCAGCTGAGGTGGCGTGGTGGCAAAGTCTTCACGAAGATCTGCATGCCGCCACGCAGGCGCTTGCTGAGTTGGCCTGGGAGCTGCATGTTGCCACGCAGGTGCCTGCCCAGCTGGTTGGGCTGGCAGCTGCATGCGAACGGCGGTGGAGACTTGGCTGGTGCGGGCCTGGAGGTGGCCCTGCTGGCGCCCTTGGCGAGGGCCTTGCCAGGTGGCCCGGCAAGGGCCTCGCCGTGGCGTGTTGTTGTCGCCGGCAAGGATCTTGCCGGTGGTCTTGTGGCTCCCCTCGGCAAGGATCTTGCCAAGGATCGTTGTCTTTTAATCCTCATCTGATCTTGAATATTCCTTGTCTTCACAAAGATCTGCATGCCACCATGGAGGTACCTCCCGAGCCCTGGCCCAACGTGGTTGATGGTGCTGGAGACCGTGGGCTCAAGGGTGGTGCGCTCCGCTGGTGTTGGACGAGCCGCCCCGACAAGGGCCTTGCCGGGGCCGCGGAGGCTGCCCCGGCAAGGGTCTTGCCGGGGGAATCCTCTGCGTCTCTCTGGTCTTTTGTGGTCTCGGCCTTGGCGTTGCTCTGGTTGTCTTGGGCTTCGGTTTTACCTCGGTTCACCTCCCTTGTTCTGCTTGGTGCGGCCGTTGGCGAGGCTTCGACTGTCCGTGCACAGGTAAAGGGGTACAAAGGTGCGCCCCTTCTTTTGTACACCGACAGGAGCCCCCGGGCCTGGGCCACACAGAAGCGTGACACGTTGTTGGGCTAGGCCCAAAACGGTGCGCGGGCAGGCGGGGCAGTTTTTACCGCGGTAATTTTCCGTCTGCTGCGCTTCCCCACGACCCGTGTTGAATACGCGACATGGAGGGGCGCGTGTGACGTGGGAGGCATGCATGGGGCGGTTCCTGCATGCATCCATCACATCGTGGTAAAGAGGCGGCTCGCGCCTTCCCCGTAAACAAAGGGAGGCGTGACTCATTTACTGGATGGACTCGGGTCGCAGTCTTTAAGGCGCCCATGCCCCCCTGATCACGGGGCGGGGAACGGTCGCCTCACCCGTCCTTTCGACCCTGCATGCTCGCCATGCGTCCTTCATGCAGGTGGCGAGCTGTGGAGGCAGGAAACCGGGCCGTCGCTGGTTGGGGCAGCGGGTCGGTCCAGATTCCCTGCGCCCCCGATGGCTGGATTGGCTGAGCGGGGCGGCCGAGCCCCGACCCCACCCCTTTATAAGGAGAGGGAAAAGGGGGGGAATGGCACTCCGCACTCTTCTATCTTTTATCTCCTCCTGCTTCTGCTTCTTCCTCTCATCTGCCATGGAGAAGGGGAACCCCGGTCCCTCGACGGTGGCGGCGAGGGTCACCGCTCGACAGCGCGTCCCTCCTCCTTCTGAGCCCGCGGTGGCGGAGCCAGCCGCGAGGGGAAGGGGGAGGAGGCGACGCCGTGGGCGAGGTCGTGGCAGAGGTCATGGTGCCCAGGGAAGAGGAGGACGGGGCGGCCCGCTGGCCTCGCCCCCGCCAATGATGCCTTTCCCGACGGAGGGCCACGTTGGAGACCAGCCTGTTCGCTCGCATCCACAGCCGGACGGCGGGGCTCGTCCTCTACTTCAAATTAATGGAGGACGGCCTGCTCTCCGTCAAGGTCTTCGGGGATCTTGGAACTCGCCTGAAGTGCTGCGTGGAGAGCTCCTCTGATGGAGATTTCGACGATGGAAGCTCTTCCTCGAGCGAAAGTGACGAGGAGGACAGCGGGGCAGATGACGGGGATGAGTCCGACTAGGCGTCGGACGCCCCGCGCCTGGGCGAGTGCGGCAGCAGCAGCATCTGCACCTGGCCGCTCCTCCGGCGGAGTTTTGCCGGGGGAGGGGCCAGCTCCTTGAACTTCTCGAGGCCGTCTCCTTGGGTGGCTGGCATCGGGGGGCTGCGGAAGAGGAAGAGGATGGGTGGCAAGGCTGTCAACTCGGAGTACGCGGACACCGATGCCTTCGTCGCGTGTTCGGCGACCTGCCGCCTCGTCTTCCAGCTCCTTTCCCGGCACCGTCATCACCGGCCCATCCGTGGGCGGCCACCGAGGTGTTCTCTTGGTGCTTTCTGCTGCTCGTAGTTCGCCTAGGCGCCCCTTTTGCCCTTCCGCCTCCTTGACCTGCCTCCTGAGGAGAGGGACAAGGAAGGGATCACGGGCATCTCATCTCTTTTCTTAATCTGTAAGCCTCCGGGCCTTGTTAACTTTAAAGCTTGTAATCCCCCTTGTTCATGTTTTTCTTTCCATACGAACTGTACTTGTATGGGACGTTTTTAATGAAAAAGGGTGCTTGCTGGGTTCTTCGTGCGTGAGCGAGGCCCATGCCAAGGATGAATCCTTGTTATTTTCATAATAAACGTTGTTGCCCGGCAACAGGCCTTGCCATTTCTTTTCTTCGGCCGACCGTTCTCGCGCTTTTGGCGGAGGCAGGGGCGAAGTAGAGTTAGGCTCCTCGTTCATTTCTTCGCCATCGCAACTACTACCAAATTTCGACCCAGGAAGTAACTCTCGGGTACAGGGAAAAAGGGAGTACGGTGGTTTTAAGACATGAACGAGGCTTCACATGTCCCAGCTTCATACAGAAACGTACAGCAGGGGGACGGAAAACTTATCTGAATCCGCAGCCCCCGGCAACCTTGGCTCGCCGTGGTTGGATCCTTACATCTTCAGGCCCCAACAGCCTTGCCTTGCCGGGGTCGGAGCGTCAGTTTGTTCTCCTTTTCCCAAGTGGCTCAGCAGAAGTGCCCTGCGAACCAAAGAAAACAGAAAAGACGCACACCCGACCTCTAGGCTAGGGGTTAGTCGCCGCTAAGCACTATCAACCCTAACCGAGGAAGAGACTCAACCTAGCATGCATGCTATAACTTAGGGCGCCAGCGCTTCGTTTATTTATGCTCAGGGTCTGCGCCTGGCTTTGTACAGAGGGTTACATGCCTTGCCGGCAAAGCTTGTACAAAAGGTGGCTTGCCGGGGGGGCCGGCAAGCCGCGCCTTATGGGTAAAACTTGCGAAGATGCTCGATGTTCCAGGAATTACTCACTGGGACAGCATCTTCGGTCTCCAGGCGGACTGCACCGGGCCTGGTGACTCGTATTACCCGATAAGGGCCTTCCCACTTTGGCGTCAACTTGTTGGTATTCTTGGCCGACTGAACGCGCCGAAGAACAAGGTCGCCTTCCTCAAAGCTTCGGGCATGAACCTTGCGGCTATGGTAGCGGCGCAAGGCTTGCTGGTAGCGTGCTGCTCTCACAGCCTACCGAAGACGATCTTCCTCAAGGAGCATTGCGTCATCCTGCCGCAACTGCTCTTTCTCAAGCTCATCATAAGCGAGCACTCGAGGTGATCCGTATATGAGTTCCGTGGGGAGAACTGCCTCTTCCCCGTATACTAGGGCAAAGGGTGTCTGACCGGTGGCTCGATTTGGCATTGTCCTGATCAACCAAAGAACTGTCGGCAACTCATCAATCCAGCGCCTTCCGCTCTTGTGCAGCCTGTCAAAGGTCTTCATTCTCAGGCCTCGCAACACTTCAGCATTCGCCCTCTCCGCTTGGCCGTTGCTCCGGGGGTGTGCCACGGAAGCAAAACAGACCTTGCTGTCGAGGTCTCGAACGTACTGCATGAAGGTGTGGCTCGTGAACTGCGTGTCGTTATCGGTGATAATTCTGCTTGGCACACCAAAGCGGCAGACCAGTCCCTTGAAGAACTTGACGGCTGACTGTGTTGTCACCTTTCTCACTTCTTCCACTTCCGGCCACTTTGTGAACTTGTCGATTGCAACGTACAAGTACTCAAAGCCCCCGACAGCACGGGGGAACGGGCCTAGTATATCGAGCCCCCAGACCGAGAATGGCTAGGGGAGAGGGATTGTTTGAAGGGCTTGAGCTGGTTGATGAACCTTCTTTGAATGGAACTGACACGCTTCACACTTGGTTACTAGTGTCGTCGCATCCTGGAGGGCGGTGGGCCAGAAGAAACCTTGCCGGAATGCCTTGCCGGCAAGGGCCCTCGACCCTATGTGGGAGCCACATATGCCTCCATGTATCTCCGCCAACAACTCCAGTCCTTCCTCCCGGGGGATGCACTTCAATTTCACACCATTCGGCTTCCTCCTGTACAGGATGTCATCGACAAACTGGTACAGGGCAGACCGACGGGCTACTTTTTCCGCTTCTTCCTGCTCCTCAGGAACCTCCCCTGTTTGGAGGAATCGGACGGTATGCTGCGCCCATGCCGAAGCCTGGGGCTCGACGGCAAGGACAAAAGGCATATCTTCTGCCATGGGAACGGCTGTCTCCACGGCCAGGGCTTGACGCCCTGCCAGAGCCAGTTGCTCTTGGGCAGGCTCAATGTGCACGGCAACATCCTTGCCGGCAGTCCCAGGGGGCTCGGCGGGAAAGTACTTGCCGGGACCTGATTTCCTCCGCTTGTTCTGCCCTATTGATGGTTCGACGGATGGCTGAGTAAACCGGAGTAAAAAGGTACCTGGTTCCACAGGTAGCTTGAATGCGGCACGCTTCGACAGGTAATCGGCGATGTCGTTCTCCACTCGGGGAACGTGCTCCGCTTGGATACCGTCAAAGCGCTCCTCCAGGCTTCCTCACTTCATCTACTTAGGCCTCCATCAATGGGCTCTGGTAATCCTTGTTGACATTCCTGACGACAAGCTGCGAGTCACCCCTGACGATGAGCTTCTTCACCCCGAGGTCTGCCGCGGTTCTGAGACCGGCAAGCAGCCCCTCATACTCAGCAGTGTTGCTTGTGGACATCTCCCTGTGAAGTGCATCTGGACCACACACTTGAGGTGCTCTCCGGTGGGTGCGACAAGCAGCACACCGGCACCGGTGCCTTGCAGCGAGAAAGCCCCATCAAAGTACATGATCCAGTCGCGGTCTGCTTCCTTGCCGGGGAGAGCGGTCTCCTGGATTTCTTCGCCGGGCGTTGAGGTCCATTCTGCAATGAACTCCGCCAAGACTCTGCTCTGGATTGTCGAGGTACTTTCAAACTTCAACCCAAAACTTGACAACTCTAGGGCCCATTCCACAATCCTTCCGGTCGCATCTGGGTTATGCAGTATCCGTTGCAATGGGAGGCGGGTGACGACAGTGATCTCGTGGGCTTGGAAGTAATGACGCACCTTCCTTGAGGCCATAAGGAGGCCGAAGAGCAATTTCTGCACACCGGAGTACCTCGACCTAGCCCCCTGCAAGAGGGAGCTGACAAAGTAAACTGGGTGCTGCATCATCTTCTTCTTCTGCACCACCTCACTTGACTGCACGGGCACTGCCTTGGTGGCATCAGACTCTGCCGGGGGCCTTGCCTTGCCTGCACCAGGCCCTGCCGGGGGGATCTTTGGCTTGCCATCCGCTGGTTCCACCGTCGCCACTGCCTCCTCGTCGACCTCCCTCTGTGCCACCAGTGCGGCGCTGACCACTTGATTCGTCGCCGCCAGATACAGTAGCAACGGCTCTTGTGGTTTAGGTGCAACCAGTATTGGCGTGGAGGAAAGGTATTTCTTCAGATCCTGCAACGCCGTCTCGGCTTCTGGGGTCCACTCCATTGGGCATGCCTTCTTCAAGATTTTGAAAAAGGGAAGGGCACGCTCGGCGGACTTGGAGATGAATCGGCTCATGGCGGCGACGCAGCCGGTGAGCCGACGCACATCTTTGATCCGCTTGGGCGCCTCAATCTGCTCAATAGCTTTCATTTTGTCTGGGTTTGCCTCGATCCCGCGCTGCGACATAAAGAATTCGAGAAGCTTGCCGGACGGAACACCGAAGACACACTTCTCAGGGTTCAGCTTAAGGTTGATCTTGCGCAGGTTAGCAAATGTCTCTTCCAGATCTTGCACAAGAGTTGCCCCGTCCTTGGTTTTGACCACTATGTCATCCATGTACACTTCCATATTTCTATGGAGCTGGGGTTCAAAACCAATTTGGACTGCTCTTGCAAACGTCGAGCCAGCACTCTTCAACCCAAAAGGCATCCGTAAAAAGCACTATGTACCACATGGGGTGATGAATGTTGTCTTCTCTTCATCCTCACTTGTTATGAAGATTTGGTGGTATCCCGAGTAGGCGTCGAGGAATGACAACAGATCACACCCGGCCGTGGAGTCAACAATCTGGTCGATGCGCGGCAACGGGAAGGGGTCCTTAGGACAAGCCTTATTGATATCTGTGTAGTCAATACACAGCCTCCACTTCCCATTTGCCTTGCGTACCACTATCGGATTGGCCAACCACGTCGGGTGGAGCACTCCTCTCACCAAACCTGCCGCTTCCAACTTCCTGATCTCCTCTGTGATGAACTCCTGCCTCTCCAGAACCTGCTTTCTGACCTTCTGCTTGACGGGCCGCGCATGAGGGAAGACAGATAGGTGGTGCTCATTCACCTTCCTGGGAACACCGGGGAAGTCGGATGCTTGCCACGCAAACACATCGACATTCGCCCGCAGGAAGGTGACGAGCGCACCTTCCTATTTGCTGTCGAGGGTGGAGCCTATGGTGAAGGCCCCTCCCATGCCATCCTCCCTGACGGACACCTTCCTGGTCTGCGGTGGCTCGGTTCTGGATTTCTTGCTCTTGCCGGTAGAGCTCTCCGGCACGTCCTCGATGGTAGCGCAAGACTCCGAGGAGGTGCACTTGCCGGAGTGGGTGCAAGAGGTCTTGCCGGGCTTCTTCTTCCCTCCCGGGCCTTCAGCGGCAGGAGCAAGTGCCTTGACGATAGCTGCTGCAACTGCTTCCCGGTAGAGTTGGTCGGCGCAAATCAGCGCGTCCTTCTTGTCGTAGGGGACGGAGATGATGGTCAACGGCCCGGGCATCTTTAGCATGTTGTAGGCGTAGTGTGACGCCGGCATGAACTTGGCTAGCGCCGGGCGGCTGAGGATCCCATTGTAGGGCAAGGGGATCTCGGCCACGTAGAAGACGATCCTCTCCGTCCTGTAGTTCAACTCTCCTCCAAACGTCACGGGCAGTGTGACCTTCCCCTTCGGCTGGTGATGTCTACTACGCAACCTTCTCCTTGTATAAGTTGTTGGGCCTCCAAGTGCAGAGGTTTGTAGGACAGTAGCAAATTTCCCTCAAGTAGATGACCTAAGGTTTATCAATCCATGGGAGGCGTAGGATGAAGATGGTCTCTCTCAAGCAACCCTGCAACCAAATAACAAAGAGTCTCTCGTGTCCCCAACACACCCAATACAATGGTAAATTGTATAGGTGCACTAGTTCGGCGAAGAGATGGTGATACAAGTGCAATATGGATGGTAGATATACGTTTTTGTAATCTGAAAATATAAAAACAGCAAGGTAACAAGTGATAAAAGTGAGCGTAAACGGTATTGCAATGCTAGGAAACAAGGCCTAGGGTTCATACTTTCACTAGTGCAAGTTCTCTCAACAATAATAACATAATTGGATCATATAACTATCCCTCAACATGCAAGAAAGAGTCACTCCAAAGTCACTAATAGCGGAGAACAAACAAAGAGATTATGGTAGGGTACGAAACCACCTCAAAGTTATTCTTTCCAATCAATCCGTTGGGCTATTCCTATAAGTGTCACAAACAGCTCTAGAGTTCGTACTAGAATAACACCTTAAGACATAAATCAACCAAAACCCTAATGTCACCTAGATACTCCAATGTCAGCTCAAGTATCCGTGGGTATGATTATACGATATGCATCACACAATCTCAGATTCATCTATTCAACCAACACATAGAACCTCAAAGAGTGCCCCAAAGTTTCTACCGGAGAATCACGACGAAAACATGTGCCAACCCCTATGCATAGGTTCATGGGAGGAACCCGCAAGTTGATCACCAAAACATACATCAAGTGAATCACGTGACATCCCATTGTCACCACAGATACGCACGGCAAGACATACATCAAGTGTTCTCAAATCATTAAAGACTCAATCCGATAAGATTACTTCAAAGGGAAAACTCAATCCATTACAAGAGAGTAGAGGGGGGAGAAGCAACATAAGATCCAACTATAATAGCAAAGCTCGCGATACATCAAGATCGTGCCAAATCAAGAACACGAGAGAGAGAGAGAGATCAAACACATAGCTACTAGTACATACCCTCAGCCCCGAGGGTGAACTACTCCCTCCTCGTCATGGAGAGCGCCGGGATGATGAAGATGGCCACCGGTGAGGGTTCCCCCTCCGGCAGGGTGCCGAAACAGGGTCCCGATTGACTTTTGGTGGCTACAGAGGCTTGCGGCGGCGGAATTCCAGATCTATTCTGTCCTCCGATCGTTTTAGGGTATATGGGTATATATAGGAGGAAGAAGTACGTCAGGGGAGCCACGAGGGGCCCACGAGGGTGGAGGGCGCGCCCTAGGGGGTGGGCGTGCCCTCCTACCTCGTGGCTCCCTCGTTTCTTTCCTGACATGCACTCCAAGTCTATCAGGTTGCTTTCCTTCCAAAAATAACTTCTCCAGAAGGTTTCATTCCGTTTCGACTCTGTTTGATATTCCTTTTCTTCGAAACACTGAAACAAGGGAAAAAAGAGGAACTGGCACTAGGCTCTGGGTCAATAGGTTAGTCCCAAAAATAATATAAAAGTGCATAACAAAGCCCATAAACATCCAAAACAGATAATATAATAGCATGGAACAATCAAAAATTATAGATACGTTGGAGACGTATCAGCATCCCCAAGCTTAATTCCTGCTCGTCCTCGAGTAGGTAAATGATAAAAACAGAATTTTTGATGTGGAATGCTACGTAACATATTTATCCATGTAATTTTCTTTATTGTGGCATGAATATTCAGATCCATAAGATTCAAGACAAAAGTTTAATATTGACATGAAAACATTAATACTTCAAGCATACTAACAAAGTAATCATGTCTTCTCAAAATAACATGGCCAAAGAAAGCTATCCCTACAAAATCATATAGTCTGGCTATGCTCTACCTTCACCACACAAAATATTTAAATCATGCACAACCCCGATGACAAGCCAAGAAATTGTTTCATACTTTTGGTGTTCTCAAAGTTTTTCAATCTTCACGCAATACATGAGCATGAGCCATGGACATAGCACTATATGTGGAATAGAATGGTGGTTGTGGAGAAGGCAAAAAGGAGAAGATAGTCTCACATCAACTAGGCGTATCAATGGGCTATGGAGATGCCCATCAATAGATATCAATGTGAGTGAGTAGGGATTGCCATGCAACGGATGCACTAGAGCTATAAGTGTGTGAAAGCTCAACAAAAGAAACTAAGTGGGTGTGCATCCAACTGGCTTGCTCACGAAGACCTAGGGCATTTTGAGGAAGCCCATCATTGGAATATACAAGCCAAGTTCTATAATGTAAAATTCCCACTAGTATATTGAAGTGACAACATAGGAGACTCTCTATCATGAAGATCATGGTGCTACTTTGAAGCACAAGTGTGGTAAAAGGATAGTAGCATTGTCCCTTCTCTCTTTTTCTCTCATATTTTTTTTTGTTTGTGCCTTTTTCTCCTTTTTTATAGGCCTCTTTTTTTTCCTTTTCTTTTTTTTTCTTTTTCGTCCAGAGTCTCATCCCGACTTGTGGGGGAATCATAGTCTCCATCATCCTTTCCTCACTGGGACAATGCTCTAATAATGATGATCATCACACTTTTATTTACTTAGAACTCAAGAATTACAACTCGATACTTAGAACAAAATATGACTCTATATGAATGCCTCCGACGGTGTACCGGGATATGCAATGAACCAAGAGTGACATGTATGAAAGAATTATGAACGGTGGCTTTGCCACAAATACTATGTCAACTACATGATCATGCTAAGCAATATGACAATGATGAACGTGTCATGATAAACGAAACGGTGGAAAGTTGCATGGCAATATATCTCGGAATGGCTATGGAAATGCCATAATAGTTAGGTATGGTGGCTGTTTTGAGGAAGGTATATGGTGGGTGTATGATACCGGCGAAAAGTGTGCGGTAGGAGAGAGGCTAGCAATGGTGGAAGGAAGAGAGTGAGTATAATCCATGGACTCAACATTAGTCATAAAGAACTCATATACTTATTGCAAAAATCTAAAAGTTATCAAAGCAAAGTATTGCGCGCGTGCTCCTAGGGGGATAGATTGGTAGGAAAAGACCATCGCTCGTCCCCGACCACCACTCATAAGGAAGACAATCAATAAATAAATCATGCTCCGACTTCATCACATAACGGTTCACCATACGTGCATGCTACGGGAATCACAAACTTTAGAACAAGTCTTTCTCAAACTCACAACTACTCAACTAGCATGACTCTATATCACCATCTTCATATCTCAAAACAATCATAAGGAATCAAACTTCTCATAGTATTCAATGCACTTTATATGAAAGTTTTTTATTATATCCCTCTTGGATGCCCGTCATATTAGGACTAAATTCATAACCAAAGCAAATTACCATGCTGTTTATGACTCTCAAAATAATATAAGTGAACCATGAGAGTTCATCTATTTCTTCAAAATAAAACCACCGTCGTGCTCTAAAAGATGTAAGTGAAGCACTAGAGCAAATGACAAACTACTCCGAAAGATATAAGTGAAGATCAATGAGTAGTTATTAATTATTTAGCTACGTGAAGACTCTCCCATTTA
>NC_057814.1:27492262-27492843 GCF_018294505.1 Triticum aestivum
AAGAGATTATGGTAGGGTACGAAACCACCTCAAAGTTATTCTTTCCAATCAATCCGTTGGGCTATTCCTATAAGTGTCACAAACAGCTCTAGAGTTCGTACTAGAATAACACCTTAAGACATAAATCAACCAAAACCCTAATGTCACCTAGATACTCCAATGTCAGCTCAAGTATCCGTGGGTATGATTATACGATATGCATCACACAATCTCAGATTCATCTATTCAACCAACACATAGAACCTCAAAGAGTGCCCCAAAGTTTCTACCGGAGAATCACGACGAAAACATGTGCCAACCCCTATGCATAGGTTCATGGGAGGAACCCGCAAGTTGATCACCAAAACATACATCAAGTGAATCACGTGACATCCCATTGTCACCACAGATACGCACGGCAAGACATACATCAAGTGTTCTCAAATCATTAAAGACTCAATCCGATAAGATTACTTCAAAGGGAAAACTCAATCCATTACAAGAGAGTAGAGGGGGGAGAAGCAACATAAGATCCAACTATAATAGCAAAGCTCGCGATACATCAAGATCGTGCCAAATCAAGAACACGAGAGAGAGAGAGA
>NC_057814.1:27492853-27494436 GCF_018294505.1 Triticum aestivum
GTGCTCCTAGGGGGATAGATTGGTAGGAAAAGACCATCGCTCGTCCCCGACCACCACTCATAAGGAAGACAATCAATAAATAAATCATGCTCCGACTTCATCACATAACGGTTCACCATACGTGCATGCTACGGGAATCACAAACTTTAGAACAAGTCTTTCTCAAACTCACAACTACTCAACTAGCATGACTCTATATCACCATCTTCATATCTCAAAACAATCATAAGGAATCAAACTTCTCATAGTATTCAATGCACTTTATATGAAAGTTTTTTATTATATCCCTCTTGGATGCCCGTCATATTAGGACTAAATTCATAACCAAAGCAAATTACCATGCTGTTTATGACTCTCAAAATAATATAAGTGAACCATGAGAGTTCATCTATTTCTTCAAAATAAAACCACCGTCGTGCTCTAAAAGATGTAAGTGAAGCACTAGAGCAAATGACAAACTACTCCGAAAGATATAAGTGAAGATCAATGAGTAGTTATTAATTATTTAGCTACGTGAAGACTCTCCCATTTACTAATTTCAGATCTTTATACTTTATTCCAACAGCAAGTAAAGCTAAACAAAATAAAACGACGCTCCAAGCCAAACACATATCATGTGGTGAATAAAAATATAGTTCCAAGTAAAGTTACCGATGAACGAAGACAAAAGAGGGGATGCCATCCAGGGCATCCCCAAGCTTAGGCTCTTGGTTGTCCTTGAATATTTCCTTGGGGTGCCTTGGGCATCCCCAAGCTTAGGCTCCTGCCACTCCTTATTCCATAGTCCATCGAATCTTTACCCAAAACTTGAAAACTTCACAACACAAAACTTAACAGAAAATTCGTAAGCTCCGTTAGCGAAAGAAAACAAAACACTACTTCAAGGTACTATAATGAACTCATTCTTTATTTATATTGGTGTTAAACCCACTGTATTCCAACTTCTCTATGGTTTATAAACTATTTTACTAGCCATAGAGTCATCAAAATAAGCAAACAACACACGAAAAACAGAATCTGTCAAAAACAGAACAGTCTGTAGTAATCTGTAACTAACGCAAACTTCTGGAACTCCAAAAATTCTAAAATAAATTGGTGGACCTGAGGAATTTGTCTAGTAATCATCTAAAAAAAGAATCAACTAAATAGCACTCTCCAGTAAAACAAATTAGGTAATCTCGTGAGCGCTAAAGTTTCTGTTTTTTACAGCATGATCATAAAGACTTGACCCAAGTCTTCCCAAAGGTTCTACTTGGCAAAAACACTAATTAAAGCACAAAACCACATCTAAACAGAAGCTAGATGGATTATTTATTAATAAACAGAACCAAAAAGCGAGAAACTAAAATAAAATTGGGTTGCCTCCCAACAAGCGCTAACGTTTAACGCCCCTAGCTAGGCATGATGATTTCAATGATGCTCACATAAAAGATAAGAATTGAAACATAAAGAGAGCATCATGAAGAATATGACTAGCACATTTAAGTCTAACCCACTTCCTATGCATAGGGATTTTGTGAGCAAACAACTTATGGGAACAAGAATCAACTTGCATAGGAAGGTAAAACAAGTATAACTTCAAA
>NC_057814.1:27494446-27495379 GCF_018294505.1 Triticum aestivum
GAGAGAGAGAGAGATCAAACACATAGCTACTAGTACATACCCTCAGCCCCGAGGGTGAACTACTCCCTCCTCGTCATGGAGAGCGCCGGGATGATGAAGATGGCCACCGGTGAGGGTTCCCCCTCCGGCAGGGTGCCGAAACAGGGTCCCGATTGACTTTTGGTGGCTACAGAGGCTTGCGGCGGCGGAATTCCAGATCTATTCTGTCCTCCGATCGTTTTAGGGTATATGGGTATATATAGGAGGAAGAAGTACGTCAGGGGAGCCACGAGGGGCCCACGAGGGTGGAGGGCGCGCCCTAGGGGGTGGGCGTGCCCTCCTACCTCGTGGCTCCCTCGTTTCTTTCCTGACATGCACTCCAAGTCTATCAGGTTGCTTTCCTTCCAAAAATAACTTCTCCAGAAGGTTTCATTCCGTTTCGACTCTGTTTGATATTCCTTTTCTTCGAAACACTGAAACAAGGGAAAAAAGAGGAACTGGCACTAGGCTCTGGGTCAATAGGTTAGTCCCAAAAATAATATAAAAGTGCATAACAAAGCCCATAAACATCCAAAACAGATAATATAATAGCATGGAACAATCAAAAATTATAGATACGTTGGAGACGTATCAGCATCCCCAAGCTTAATTCCTGCTCGTCCTCGAGTAGGTAAATGATAAAAACAGAATTTTTGATGTGGAATGCTACGTAACATATTTATCCATGTAATTTTCTTTATTGTGGCATGAATATTCAGATCCATAAGATTCAAGACAAAAGTTTAATATTGACATGAAAACATTAATACTTCAAGCATACTAACAAAGTAATCATGTCTTCTCAAAATAACATGGCCAAAGAAAGCTATCCCTACAAAATCATATAGTCTGGCTATGCTCTACCTTCACCACACAAAATATTTAAATCATGCACAACCCCGATGACAAGCCAAG
>NC_057814.1:27495389-27495936 GCF_018294505.1 Triticum aestivum
AATTGTTTCATACTTTTGGTGTTCTCAAAGTTTTTCAATCTTCACGCAATACATGAGCATGAGCCATGGACATAGCACTATATGTGGAATAGAATGGTGGTTGTGGAGAAGGCAAAAAGGAGAAGATAGTCTCACATCAACTAGGCGTATCAATGGGCTATGGAGATGCCCATCAATAGATATCAATGTGAGTGAGTAGGGATTGCCATGCAACGGATGCACTAGAGCTATAAGTGTGTGAAAGCTCAACAAAAGAAACTAAGTGGGTGTGCATCCAACTGGCTTGCTCACGAAGACCTAGGGCATTTTGAGGAAGCCCATCATTGGAATATACAAGCCAAGTTCTATAATGTAAAATTCCCACTAGTATATTGAAGTGACAACATAGGAGACTCTCTATCATGAAGATCATGGTGCTACTTTGAAGCACAAGTGTGGTAAAAGGATAGTAGCATTGTCCCTTCTCTCTTTTTCTCTCATATTTTTTTTTGTTTGTGCCTTTTTCTCCTTTTTTATAGGCCTCTTTTTTTTCCTTTTCTTTTTTTTT
>NC_057814.1:27495946-27559685 GCF_018294505.1 Triticum aestivum
TAAAATAAATTGGTGGACCTGAGGAATTTGTCTAGTAATCATCTAAAAAAAGAATCAACTAAATAGCACTCTCCAGTAAAACAAATTAGGTAATCTCGTGAGCGCTAAAGTTTCTGTTTTTTACAGCATGATCATAAAGACTTGACCCAAGTCTTCCCAAAGGTTCTACTTGGCAAAAACACTAATTAAAGCACAAAACCACATCTAAACAGAAGCTAGATGGATTATTTATTAATAAACAGAACCAAAAAGCGAGAAACTAAAATAAAATTGGGTTGCCTCCCAACAAGCGCTAACGTTTAACGCCCCTAGCTAGGCATGATGATTTCAATGATGCTCACATAAAAGATAAGAATTGAAACATAAAGAGAGCATCATGAAGAATATGACTAGCACATTTAAGTCTAACCCACTTCCTATGCATAGGGATTTTGTGAGCAAACAACTTATGGGAACAAGAATCAACTTGCATAGGAAGGTAAAACAAGTATAACTTCAAAACTTTAAGCACATAGAGAGGAAACTTGATATTATTGCAATTCCTACAAGCATACATTCCTCCCTCATAATAATTTTCAGTAGAATCATGAATTAATTCAACAATATAACCAGCACCTAAAGCATTCTTTTCATGATCTACAAGCATAGAAAATTTACTACTCTTCATATAAGCAAAATTCTTCTCATTCGGAATAGTGGGAGTATCATAAGAGACTTGAATACTATAAATTGTTTCCACATTAAAAGAGTAATGTTCAGAAAAAGGGTAATCATAATAATGACAAGTTTTATAAATATAATCATCACTACTTTTTATAGCATAAGTTTCATCACAATAATCATCATAAGTAGCAACTTTGTTCTCATCATAATCAATTGAAACCTCTTCCGAAATAGTGGATACATCACTAAATAAAGTCATGACCTCTCCAAATCCACTTTCATAAATATTATAAGATTCAACATACTCCAAAATAGTGGGATCACTACTTCCTAAAGTTGACACTCTTACAAACCCACTTTCATCAATATAATCATCATAAGTAGGAGGCATGCTATCATCATTATAAATTTGCATATCAAAACTTGGGAGGATAAAAATATCATCTTCATCAAACATAGCATCCCCAAGCTTGTGGATTTGCATATCATTAGCATCATGGGTATTAAAAGAATTCATACTAACAACATTGAAATCATGCTCATCATTCAAAAAATTTATGCCAAGCATTCTATGTAATTCTTCTTCTAGTACTTGAGCACAATTTTCCTTCCCATCATTTTCACGAAAGACATTAAAAAGATGAAGCATATGAGGCACCCTTAATTCCATTTTTTGTAGTTTTCTTTTATAGACTAAACTAGTGATAAAACAAGAAACTAAAAGATTTGATTGCAAGATCTAAAGATATACCTTCAAGCACTCACCCCCTCGGCAACGGCGCCAGAAACTGCTTGATGTCCACTACGCAACCTTCTCCTTGTAGACGTTGTTGGGCCTCCAAGTGCAGAGGTTTGTAGGACAGTAGCAAATTTCCCTCAAGTGGATGACCTAAGGTTTATCAATCCGTGGGAGGCGTAGGATGAAGATGGTCTCTCTCAAGCAACCCTGCAACCAAATAACAAAGAGTCTCTCGTGTCCCCAACACACCCAATACAATGGTAAATTGTATAGGTGCACTAGTTCGGCGAAGAGATGGTGATACAAGTGCAATATGGATGGTAGATATAGGTTTTTGTAATCTGAAAATATAAAAACAGCAAGGTAACAAGTGATAAAAGTGAGCGTAAACGGTATTGCAATGCTAGGAAACAAGGCCTAGGGTTCATACTTTCACTAGTGCAAGTTCTCTCAACAATAATAACATAATTGGATCATATAACTATCCCTCAACATGCAAGAAAGAGTCACTCCAAAGTCACTAATAGCGGAGAACAAACGAAGAGATTATGGTAGGGTACGAAACCACCTCAAAGTTATTCTTTCCAATCAATCCGTTGGGCTATTCCTATAAGTGTCACAAACAGCTCTAGAGTTCGTACTAGAATAACACCTTAAGACATAAATCAACCAAAACCCTAATGTCACCTAGATACTCCAATGTCAGCTCAAGTATCCGTGGGTATGATTATACGATATGCATCACACAATCTCAGATTCATCTATTCAACCAACACATAGAACCTCAAAGAGTGCCCCAAAGTTTCTACCGGAGAATCACGACGAAAACATGTGCCAACCCCTATGCATAGGTTCATGGGAGGAACCCGCAAGTTGATCACCAAAACATACATCAAGTGAATCACGTGACATCCCATTGTCACCACAGATACGCACGGCAAGACATACATCAAGTGTTCTCAAATCATTAAAGACTCAATCCGATAAGATTACTTCAAAGGGAAAACTCAATCCATTACAAGAGAGTAGAGGGGGGAGAAGCAACATAAGATCCAACTATAATAGCAAAGCTCGCGATACATCAAGATCGTGCCAAATCAAGAACACGAGAGAGAGAGAGATCAAACACATAGCTACTAGTACATACCCTCAGCCCCGAGGGTGAACTACTCCCTCCTCGTCATGGAGAGCGCCGGGATGATGAAGATGGCCACCGGTGAGGGTTCCCCCTCCGGCAGGGTGCCGAAACAGGGTCCCGATTGACTTTTGGTGGCTACAGAGGCTTGCGGCGGCGGAATTCCAGATCTATTCTGTCCTCCGATCGTTTTAGGGTATATGGGTATATATAGGAGGAAGAAGTACGTCAGGGGAGCCACGAGGGGCCCACGAGGGTGGAGGGCGCGCCCTAGGGGGTGGGCGTGCCCTCCTACCTCGTGGCTCCCTCGTTTCTTTCCTGACATGCACTCCAAGTCTATCAGGTTGCTTTCCTTCCAAAAATAACTTCTCCAGAAGGTTTCATTCCGTTTCGACTCTGTTTGATATTCCTTTTCTTCGAAACACTGAAACAAGGGAAAAAAGAGGAACTGGCACTAGGCTCTGGGTCAATAGGTTAGTCCCAAAAATAATATAAAAGTGCATAACAAAGCCCATAAACATCCAAAACAGATAATATAATAGCATGGAACAATCAAAAATTATAGATACGTTGGAGACGTATCAGCATCCCCAAGCTTAATTCCTGCTCGTCCTCGAGTAGGTAAATGATAAAAACAGAATTTTTGATGTGGAATGCTACGTAACATATTTATCCATGTAATTTTCTTTATTGTGGCATGAATATTCAGATCCATAAGATTCAAGACAAAAGTTTAATATTGACATGAAAACATTAATACTTCAAGCATACTAACAAAGTAATCATGTCTTCTCAAAATAACATGGCCAAAGAAAGCTATCCCTACAAAATCATATAGTCTGGCTATGCTCTACCTTCACCACACAAAATATTTAAATCATGCACAACCCCGATGACAAGCCAAGCAATTGTTTCATACTTTTGGTGTTCTCAAAGTTTTTCAATCTTCACGCAATACATGAGCATGAGCCATGGACATAGCACTATATGTGGAATAGAATGGTGGTTGTGGAGAAGGCAAAAAGGAGAAGATAGTCTCACATCAACTAGGCGTATCAATGGGCTATGGAGATGCCCATCAATAGATATCAATGTGAGTGAGTAGGGATTGCCATGCAACGGATGCACTAGAGCTATAAGTGTGTGAAAGCTCAACAAAAGAAACTAAGTGGGTGTGCATCCAACTGGCTTGCTCACGAAGACCTAGGGCATTTTGAGGAAGCCCATCATTGGAATATACAAGCCAAGTTCTATAATGTAAAATTCCCACTAGTATATTGAAGTGACAACATAGGAGACTCTCTATCATGAAGATCATGGTGCTACTTTGAAGCACAAGTGTGGTAAAAGGATAGTAGCATTGTCCCTTCTCTCTTTTTCTCTCATATTTTTTTTTGTTTGTGCCTTTTTCTCCTTTTTTATAGGCCTCTTTTTTTTCCTTTTCTTTTTTTTTTCTTTTTCGTCCAGAGTCTCATCCCGACTTGTGGGGGAATCATAGTCTCCATCATCCTTTCCTCACTGGGACAATGCTCTAATAATGATGATCATCACACTTTTATTTACTTAGAACTCAAGAATTACAACTCGATACTTAGAACAAAATATGACTCTATATGAATGCCTCCGACGGTGTACCGGGATATGCAATGAACCAAGAGTGACATGTATGAAAGAATTATGAACGGTGGCTTTGCCACAAATACTATGTCAACTACATGATCATGCTAAGCAATATGACAATGATGAACGTGTCATGATAAACGAAACGGTGGAAAGTTGCATGGCAATATATCTCGGAATGGCTATGGAAATGCCATAATAGTTAGGTATGGTGGCTGTTTTGAGGAAGGTATATGGTGGGTGTATGATACCGGCGAAAAGTGTGCGGTAGGAGAGAGGCTAGCAATGGTGGAAGGAAGAGAGTGAGTATAATCCATGGACTCAACATTAGTCATAAAGAACTCATATACTTATTGCAAAAATCTAAAAGTTATCAAAGCAAAGTATTGCGCGTGTGCTCCTAGGGGGATAGATTGGTAGGAAAAGACCATCGCTCGTCCCCGACCACCACTCATAAGGAAGACAATCAATAAATAAATCATGCTCCGACTTCATCACATAACGGTTCACCATACGTGCATGCTACGGGAATCACAAACTTTAGAACAAGTCTTTCTCAAACTCACAACTACTCAACTAGCATGACTCTATATCACCATCTTCATATCTCAAAACAATCATAAGGAATCAAACTTCTCATAGTATTCAATGCACTTTATATGAAAGTTTTTTATTATATCCCTCTTGGATGCCCGTCATATTAGGACTAAATTCATAACCAAAGCAAATTACCATGCTGTTTATGACTCTCAAAATAATATAAGTGAACCATGAGAGTTCATCTATTTCTTCAAAATAAAACCACCGTCGTGCTCTAAAAGATGTAAGTGAAGCACTAGAGCAAATGACAAACTACTCCGAAAGATATAAGTGAAGATCAATGAGTAGTTATTAATTATTTAGCTACGTGAAGACTCTCCCATTTAATAATTTCAGATCTTTATACTTTATTCCAACAGCAAGTAAAGCTAAAGAAAATAAAACGACGCTCCAAGCCAAACACATATCATGTGGTGAATAAAAATATAGTTCCAAGTAAAGTTACCGATGAACGAAGGCGAAAGAGGGGATGCCATCCAGGGCATCCCCAAGCTTAGGCTCTTGGTTGTCCTTGAATATTTCCTTGGGGTGCCTTGGGCATCCCCAAGCTTAGGCTCCTGCCACTCCTTATTCCATAGTCCATCGAATCTTTACCCAAAACTTGAAAACTTCACAACGCAAAACTTAACAGAAAACTCGTAAGCTCCGTTAGCAAAAGAAAACAAAACACTACTTCAAGGTACTATAATGAACTCATTATTTATTTATATTGGTGTTAAACCCACTGTATTCCAACTTCTCTATGGTTTATAAACTATTTTACTAGCCATAGAGTCATCAAAATAAGCAAACAACACACGAAAAACAGAATCTGTCAAAAACAGAACAGTCTGTAGTAATCTGTAACTAACGCAAACTTCTGGAACTCCAAAAATTATAAAATAAATTGGTGGACCTGAGGAATTTGTCTAGTAATCATCTAAAAAAAGAATCAACTAAATAGCACTCTCCAGTAAAACAAATTAGGTAATCTCGTGAGCGCTAAAGTTTCTGTTTTTTACAGCATGATCATAAAGACTTGACCCAAGTCTTCCCAAAGGTTCTACTTGGCAAAAACACTAATTAAAGCACAAAACCACATCTAAACAGAAGCTAGATGGATTATTTATTAATAAACAGAACCAAAAAGCGAGAAACTAAAATAAAATTGGGTTGCCTCCCAACAAGCGCTAACGTTTAACGCCCCTAGCTAGGCATGATGATTTCAATGATGCTCACATAAAAGATAAGAATTGAAACATAAAGAGAGCATCATGAAGAATATGACTAGCACATTTAAGTCTAACCCACTTCCTATGCATAGGGATTTTGTGAGCAAACAACTTATGGGAACAAGAATCAACTTGCATAGGAAGGTAAAACAAGTATAACTTCAAATCTTTAAGCACATAGAGAGGAAACTTGATATTATTGCAATTCCTACAAGCATACATTCCTCCCTCATAATAATTTTCAGTAGCATCATGAATGAATTCAACAATATAACCAGCACCTAAAGCATTCTTTTCATGATCTACAAGCATAGAAAATTTACTACTCTTCATATAAGCAAAATTCTTCTCATTCGGAATAGTGGGAGTATCATAAGAGACTTGAATACTATAAATTGTTTCCACATTAAAAGAGTAATGTTCAGAAAAAGGGTAATCATAATAATGACAAGTTTTATAAATATAATCATCACTAATTTTTATAGCATAAGTTTCATCACAATAATCATCATAAGTAGCAACTTTGTTCTCATCATAATCAATTGAAACCTCTTCCGAAATAGTGGATACATCACTAAATAAAGTCATGACCTCTCCAAATCCACTTTCATAAATATTATAAGATTCAACATACTCCAAAATAGTGGGATCACTACTTCCTAAAGTTGACACTCTTCCAAACCCACTTTCATCAATATAATCATCATAAGTAGGAGGCATGCTATCATCATTATAAATTTGCATATCAAAACTTGGGAGGCTAAAAATATCATCTTCATCAAACATAGCATCCCCAAGCTTGTGGATTTGCATATCATTAGCATCATGGGTATTAAAAGAATTCATACTAACAACATTGAAATCATGCTCATCATTCAAAAAAATTATGCCAAGCATTCTATGTAATTCTTCTTCTAGTACTTGAGCACAATTTTCCTTCCCATCATTTTCACGAAAGACATTAAAAAGATGAAGCATATGAGGCACCCTTAATTCTATTTTTTGTAGTTTTCTTTTATAGACTAAACTAGTGATAAAACAAGAAACTAAAAGATTTGATTGCAAGATCTAAAGATATACCTTCAAGCACTCACCTCCTCGGCAACGGCGCCAGAAACTGCTTGATGTCCACTACGCAACCTTCTCCTTGTAGACGTTGTTGGGCCTCCAAGTGCAGAGGTTTGTAGGACAGTAGCAAATTTCCCTCAAGTGGATGACCTAAGGTTTATCAATCCGTGGGAGGCGTAGGATGAAGATGGTCTCTCTCAAGCAACCCTGCAACCAAATAACAAAGAGTCTCTTGTGTCCCCAACACACCCAATACAATGGTAAATTGTATAGGTGCACTAGTTCGGCGAAGAGATGGTGATACAAGTCCAATATGGATGGTAGATATAGGTTTTTGTAATCTGAAAATATAAAAACAGCAAGGTAACAAGTGATAAAAGTGAGCGTAAACGGTATTGCAATGCTAGGAAACAAGGCCTAAGGTTCATACTTTCACTAGTGCAAGTTCTCTCAACAATAATAACATAATTGGATCATATAACTATCCCTCAACATGCAACAAAGATTCACTCCAAAGTCACTAATAGCGGAGAACAAACGAAGAGATTATGGTAGGGTACGAAACCACCTCAAAGTTATTCTTTCCAATCAATCCGTTGGGCTATTCCTATAAGAGTCACAAACAGCCCTAGAGTTCGTACTAGAATAACACCTTAAGACACAAATCAACCAACACCCTAATGTCACCTAGATACTCCAATGTCACCTCAAGTATCTGTGGGTATGATTATACGATATGCATCACACAATCTCAGATTCATCTATTCAACCAACACATAGAACCTCAAAGAGTGCCCCAAAGTTTCTACCGGAGAATCACGATGAAAACGTGTGCCAACCCCTATGCATAGGTTCATGGGCGGAACCCGCAAGTTGATCACCAAAACATACATCTAGTGAATCACGTGATATCCCATTGTCACCACAGATACGCACGGCAAGACATACATCAAGTGTTCTCAAATCATTAAAGACTCAATCTGATAAGATTACTTCAAAGGGAAAACTCAATCCATTACAAGAGAGTAGAGGGGGGAGAAGCAACATAAGATCCAAATATAATAGCAAAGCTCGCGATACATCAAGATCGTGCAAAATCAAGAACACGAGAGAGAGAGAGAGATCAAACACATAGCTACTGGTACATACCCTCAGCCCCGAGGGTGAACTACTCCCTCCTCATCATGGAGAGCGCCGGGATGATGAAGATGGCCACCGGTGAGGGTTCCCCCCTCCGGCAGGGTGCCGGAACAGGGTCCTGATTGACTTTTGGTGGCTACAGAGGCTTGCTGCGGCGGAACTCCAAATCTATTCTGTCCTCTGATCGTTTTAGGGTATATGGGTATATATAGGAGGAAGAAGTACGTCAGGGGAGCCACGAGGGTGGAGGGCGCGCCCCCTACCTCGTGGCTCCCTCGTTTCTTTCCTGACGTGCACTCCAAGTCTATCAGGTTGCTTTCCTTCCAAAAATAACTTCTCCAAAAGGTTTCATTCCGTTTCGACTCCGTTTGATATTCCTTTTCTTCGAAACACTGAAACAAGGGAAAAAACAGGACCTGGCACTGGGCTCCGGGTCAATAGGTTAGTCCCAAAAGTAATATAAAAGTGCATAATAAAGCCCATAAACATCCAAAACAGATAATATAATAGCATGGAACAATCAAAAATTATAGATACGTTGGAGACGTATCAGCTGGCTCCTCCCCGGATTGACCCCTTGAAACGTGCCCGTTTCCTTGAGGTCTCCATCAGGAATTTGCAGCCTTTTGATCACGGCGGGCGAGATCAAGTTCAGGCCGGCCCCGTCGTCGACCAACATCTTGTTCACCTTGAGGTTGCGTATCATTGGTGAGACCAACAATGGCAAACACCCGACTGCGGTTGTGCGGTCAGGGTGGTCCTCGGCGTCAAAGATGAGGGGCGTGCTGGACCACTTCAGCGGCTTCTGAGCGTCGAACGACGGCTCCGCTGCTATAATCTCACGCGCCCACTGCTTGAGCTGGCGGTGAGAAGTATGCAGCGAGGCGCCACCATCGACGCACATGGCCTTCGTAGCCTTCTGGAACTCTTGCTCACCGGACTCGTTGTGATCATCGTCTTCTTGTTTCTTGTCACGGCCCCGGGCGGGCCTCTCTTGCTGGTTGTCCTTGCCGGGGCGGCTTCCTTGGCCGCCACGCTTCTTGCCGGATCCCTCGGCACCGTCCTGACCTTTCTCCTTGTCCCGCCTTTCATACTCGGCCTTTTGCTTTTCAGCAAGCAGCTCAACTTGCCGCCAGTTCTGGAGGTCGTGGCCCTTGGTGCGGTGGATCTTGCAGTACTGCTTGCCGGAGCCCCCTGGCTTGTCGGCAGCTGCTAAGGCCCGGCAGGCGGCGCACCCGGCAATCTCCTTGCCGGGGCCGTCTGCCTTGACCTTCTTGGTAGCGCTGGTGTCGTCAGATCCTTCAACGGCAAGTACGGCCTTGCCCTTGCGTTTCCTGTTGCGACGCCAGCCCTTCTTTGTCGGGGCGGCAGCGTCTTCGTCGGTAGAGTCGGTTTCCGCGCCGGCATCTTCGCCGGGGCACTTCCTTCCCTCTTCAGCCCGGGCGCATCTATCGGCCAGAATGTAGAGTTCGGCCACATCCTTAACCTTGGTCATCGCCAGCTCTTCGCGCATCTTGCGGTTGCGCATGTTCTGATGGAACGCGCTGATCACAGCGGCGGGATGAACGTCAGGGATGTTGTACTGCACCTGGCTGAACCTCTGGATGTACTTGCGCAGGGTTTCCCCTTCCTTCTGGGGAATGATATGCATATCACTGGCGTGGCCATGAGCTTGGTGGCCTCCTGTGAAGGCGCCAACAAACTCATGGCATAGATCCGACCAAGAATAAATGGAATCCACTGGCAAGTGCATCAACCAAGACATAACATTGGGCTTCAGTGCCAATGGGAAATAATTGGCAAGCACCTTGTCGTCGCGAGCTCCGGCAGCCTGCATCGCGCTGGTGTAGATGCTGAGGAACTCGGACGGATGGGCCTTGCCAGTGTACTTCTCGCTGACGTCAGGCTTGAACATGCGGTGGGACGGCCACTAGAACTGCCGCAGCTCGCGGGTAAATGCCAAGCAGCCCACCTCGTAAGGTAGGCCGCCGGAGCCCCCCGGTGCTGGGTGGTCCATAGCGGGTCCCACCGCTTGTCCGACTGGTGGCGTGTATCACGCCGGCGCTCAATAGTGGTTCGAGCATCTTCGTGAGCTCGTTCTTGAAGAACTTGGCGCTGGTCGCGGTTGGTCCGCGGGTCGGATGACGCTACAGAGATGTTATCACAAGTATCGTCACGACGGGCCGACGCCCGCGGAGGCTAGCGAGGAGGAGGAGAGTGCACCGTGACCGCAGCACCCCCGGTCCTCCCAGCGCTTGCATGTGGTGGCTCAGTGGAGCGCCGGCCCGAGGGTCTCGCCGGTCGTGGATCGTCTTTGTTGGCGACAGCGGCGAGGCTCCGGATGGTGGCCCTCCACTCATCGAGCTTCTCCACAGCAGGAGGGAAGTCGAGGAGCAGTTGCGCGCGCGCCAAAGCTTCTGCTGGCGTGGGTGGCGGCGACAGCTGCGTGGACCGTGGCGCGCTTCGACTTCTAACCACGTTAGAAGGAGCTCCAGCACGACCCAGTGGCTGCGCGCCATTTTCGCCAGCACTTCGGCGAGCATGCTGAACTCCTTCATCCCGCGGACGATGCACAGGGCTCTTCCCACGGCGGTGCCTAGGGTCACCGGCGTGGTGACACTGCTCGTCGCGCACACCACGGGAAGAGCGCGAGTGGTCGCTGGCGTGTGCGTCTTGGAGGTTGTTGCGCCGCCCGCGGGTGGCACAACGACACTCCTGGAGGGCCCCGCGCCGCCCGCGGGGGGCCCAGCCCCATCTTTAAACTTCGTGATGTGCGGCCCGTCGCCTAGCGCGCGAACGGCGCCGCTCGCCAGGCTCTGACTGCCAGGGCGATGCTGGTGCTCGCGGACCACGGCTCGGGTTCTGTCCGCGACCGGGCCGCTGTACGCCCGTACTGGCATGGGTCGTTCGGCCCCCGACAAGCCGATCGCCGTGGCCGTCTTCTTCTTGGGAGCCATGGCGATGAAGAAACGCTAGGCTAACTACTAGACCGGATTCTCACAATTGTGCACCCCCTACCTGGCGCGCCAAAGATGTCGGTGGGAAATGACACCTGTGGGATCACAAGAATCCCTACTACGGTTGTCGGGGCGCAGGGTTGCAAGAAGAGCAGGATTAGTAATCAGCACAAGGATCGTTTACCCAGGTTCGGGCCACGGGGATGCGTAAAACCCTTGTCCTGCTTTGGTGGATGTATTGAGTGTTCTTGAGCCTTCCAACTAGCTACGGTGGCTGGGTCGTTCCAAAGAGCCGAATCCTTCTCCAGTACGCCATGGGCCTCCTTTTATAGTCGAAAGGGGCTGCCACAGTGGCACACAAGAGGTGGAAAGGCGTACAGTGCTATGAGCTTATCGCTCGTATTACAGGACAATGCGCATTTAATGCATCGCTTAGGTGTCCCCTTGCTTTATTGGGGACGGGAACGAGGCCCGTCCCGTCCGTCGCCGCTCCTCCTTGCTTCGACACGCGCCCTGGTCAGCGATGCATGCGGCGCCACGTAGGTAGGCAGGCAGCTGAGGTGGCGCGATGGCAAAGTCTTCACGAAGATCTGCATGCCGCCACGCGGGCACTTGCTGAGTTGGCCTGGGAGCTGCATGTTGCCACGCAGGTGCCTGCCCAGCTGGTTGGGCTGGCAGCTGCATGCGAACGGCGGTGGAGACTTGGCTGGTGCAGGCCTGGAGGTGGCCCTGCTGGCGCCCTTGGCGAGGGCCTTGCTGGGTGGCCTAGCAAGGGCCTCGCCGTGGCGTGCTGTTGTCCCTGGCAAGGATCTTGCCGGGGGTCTTGTGGCTCCCCTTGGCAAGGATCTTGCCAAGGATCGTTGTCTTTTAATCCTCATCTGATCTTGAATATTCCTTGTCTTCACAAAGATCTACATGCCACAATGGAGGTGCCTCTCGAGCCCTGGCCCAACGTGGTTGATGGTGTTGGAGACCGTGGGCTCAAGGGTGGTGCGCTCCGCTGGTGTTGGACCGCGGAGGCTGCCTCGGCAAGGGTCTTGCCGGGGAAACCCGCTTCGTCTCTCTGCTCTTTTGTGGTCTCGGCCCTGGCGTTGCTCTGGCTGTCTTGGGCTTCGGTTTTACCACGGTTCACCTCCATTATTCTGCTTGGTGCGGCCGTGGGCGCGGCTCCGACTGTCCGTGCACAGGTAAAGGGGTACAAAGGTGCGCCCCTTCTTTTGTACACCAACAGTCCCAATTATAAGCCATAAAGCATGGCACACTGAACTATCGAGTAGTCATCAGGTTTGCTCTGCCAGACATTCTTAACATCCAGAGTTGCTCCTGCAGCGGGTCTCGCACCTAGCGGTGCTTCTAGGACATAATTCTTCTGTGCAGTAATGAGGATAATCCTCAAGTTACGGACCCAGTCCATGTAGTTGCTACCATCATCTTTCAACTTAGCTTTCTCTAGGAACGCATTAAAATTCAAGGGAACGGTAGCACGGTCCATTGATCTACAACAACATAGATATGCAAAAACTATCAGGTACTAAGTTCATGATAAATTAAAGTTCAATTAACCATATTACTTAAGAATGCCAACTTAGATAGACATCCCTCTAGTCATCTAAATGATCACGTGATCCATATCAACTAAACCATGTCCGATCATCACATGAGATGGAGTAGTTTTCAATGGTGTACATCTCTATGTTCATCATGTCTACTATATGATTCACGTTCGACCTTTTGGTCTCAGTGTTCCGAGGCCATATCTGCATATGCTAGGCTCGTCAAGTTTAACCCGAGTATTCTGCACGTGCAAAAAACTGGCTTGCACCCATTGTATGTGAATGTAGACCTTATCACACCCGATCATCACGTGGTGTCTCGGCACGACAAACTGTAGCAGCGGTGCATACTCAGGGAGAACACTTATACCTTGAAATTTAGTGAGGGGTCATCTTATAATGCTACCGCCATACTAAGCAAAATAAGATGCATAAAAGATGAACATCACATGCAATCAAAATATGTGCCATGATATGGCCATCATCATCTTGTGCCTTTGATCTCCATCTCCAAAGCACCGTCATGATCTCCATCGTCACCAGCTTGACACCTTGATCTCCATGATAGCTGTTGGTGTCAAAACCAGCGGATCTCGGGTAGGGGGTCCCGAACTATGCGTCTAAGGTCGATGGTAACAGGAGACAGGGGACACGATGTTTACCCAGGTTCGGGCCCTCTCTATGGAGGTAATACCCTACTTCCTGCTTGATTGATCTTGATGAATATGAGTATTACAAGAGTTGATCTACCACGAGATCGTAATGGCTAAAACCCTAGAAGTCTAGCCTGTATGATTGTGATCGCCCCTACAGACTAAACCGTCCAGTTTATATAGACACCGGAGTGGACTAGGGTTGTACAAAGTCAGTTACACAGAAAGGAATCTTCATATCCGAACGCCAAGCTTTCCATCCACGCCAAGGAGAGTCCTATCCGGACACAGGAGAGAGTCTTCTGTCTTGTATCTTCATGGCCCATCAGTCCGGCCCATGTCCAATAGGTCGGACGCGCGAGGACCCCTTAATCCAGGACTCCCTCAGTAGCCCCCAAACCAGGCTTCAATGACGAGGTGTCCGGCGTGCAGATTGTCTTCGGCATTGCAAGGCGGGTTGCTCCTCCGATCACTTCAAAGCACCTGACTTAGAGAGTTGTATTCGGCCTTCCATTTAATGTCGCACCCATCAGCTTATGTGCCTTCACACCTTCTGCTTCCACGTGTCGAGCGAATACGAGAGGTCAGGGTATTTTTTGCACATAACCCCCTGACCATGCAAGAAAGGCCTCTATTTAAAGGGATTGGATCTCATATCCATTCCACATCCAGCGGAAAATCCTTAGAGTCTTGCCAAGGGAAACCATCCAACATGACTAGCGCCCCCAGTTCTTCCTTCCACCCTCACGGCTCCGAAAAAGGCGATTGGGAGAGATGTTCGGTATCCCATGAGCAGTTGGTTAAGCTCCAGACACAGGTATTCCTTCCCCCCGCGGATCTGGTCCATGTCTGAGCAGGATTGACCTCCTTCACAGGCGAAGTTCTGGCGGAAAATTTCCACAATCCAACTAAGGGGGAACGGGTGTGCTTCGTACCCTACTTGTTGAGAGGCGTCGGGTTTCCAATCCACCCTTTCCTCCAAGGACTCCTGGAATATTACGGCCTCCAACTGCACAACCTGACGCCGGCCTCTGTCCTGCACATCATGGGTTTTGTTGCCCTTTGCGAGCTTTTCCTGGGCTATGAAGCCCATTTTGATTTGTGGAGGAAGCTATTCTGCCTCGTCCCTCGCAACCAGGAGGGGTCGATATTTGAGGTGGGCGGTGCTGAAGTATGGCGCATAGCCGGGACCGGATACCTGTCCGGCACACCGAAAAAGGCACCCGAAGAATGGCCCTCAGAATGGTTCTATATCGAGGACGTCGCTCTCCCCGACCCAGTTCGAATGGGTCTTCCTGAATTTTCAAATGCTCCGTTGAAGAAATGCCACAGCTGGCGCCCTCGGAGCCTCGAGGAGGAAGATAGCACGGAAGTCTATCAATTGATGGGCAAGATAAGGACACTTGCCCAGCCCGGACTATCAATAATCTAGGTAATGGCGACTTCCATAGTGCGGGGGGTCTAGCCACTCCAATACAGAGGACTTCCCATGTGGCACTATAATGGGGAAGATGACGCCTCACGCTGCGGTCGGAAGAGTTCGGACACCCCTACCGCTTTGGCCAAAATATTGGCCGAACTGTACAAAGGGGAGAAAGAGGAGTTCACTCGTCTTAAACATCGAGATGGATTTTCCATGTATAGTCCTCCTAGCTGGGTGAGTTCTAATCTCACCACTTTACTCAATTCTCTCCCTGAGTCATTTTTAACTAGCATCAACCCATCCATTTGTAACAGGAATGGCGGGAGGTTACCGAGGGGATCCATAGCCCCGCCCCACAGCCAGAGGATCACAACTGGGACCTTGTCCCCGGATTCGAAGAGGATCCGGATATATTTGTGGAGCTTGCGGATAGAGTATTCTACCAGGCGAGCTATGATGGCACGAAAGTGGCCATCATCGCCGACTATCCTGGCCTCCTTCCTGCCTCGCATGTAAGTAATCGAGAGACACCTTCTTCGAAAGAGCTTCCTCATTACGCGTCACCCACCGCACTATTTCGTGCTCTAAAGGGGAGGCGCCCGACGCCTCAACGTGCACCAGAGACATCTCCTAAGAGAGCGGTGCCCGCGCTGAGCAAATCTTCAAAGAGGAAGGCGAACGACAACACGGCAGAGCCTTCATCCAAGAGGTATGGTTTTTTAATCATGCCCCCTGGCAGTCATATCAAATTGTGACATTATCCGCTGTGTCTTATCAGAAAAAACGTTCGCCGGACTATGTCCGGGGATCCTGCCGGACACGCCTCCACAAGTCAGGTTCCAGACCCTGCCTTAAAGGCGAGGGCTGATGAAAGAGCGACACTAGATTGTCCTTCCACAGAGGATTCGAATGATGTATCCATCACAAACTCTGAAGTGGAAAGAGCTATGAATCATCGGCGCCGGTGGGCCGCTCTTCGCGACCCCGTCTTTACAAAAGAGGCATTCAACGCATTCAGCTCGGCTGATGCATACATCCAAGCTGCTCGAGACGGGCTTACCGGAGCCACAGACCAACATTTGAAAGATATGCGGGTAAGTACACATTTGTACAAATCTGATAATTATATACCAGTATCCCCCGAGACTTGAAGCAGTTGGTACAACTGATTTAAGGATCATTGTATAACCAGGTGCTCACAAAGAAGAACAACCTATTGTCTCAAGAGCTGGAAAAGTGTAGGACCCAGCTAGCTGTTGTTACCGCCCAACTGGAGAAATCCAGGAAGGCATCGCCTGGTAATGTTCCCCTCCATCGAGAAAATATAATCATACCCCAGCAATATTAATACTTTTTGTATTTCCCATGGCAGGATCGTCGGATCAACTGAAGGAGGCCCAGAAAGTCGCGCAAGCGGGTGAACAAGAGGCCACAAGGCAACTAGCCGCAGGCGAGACACGGGTCAGGGATAATAAAAATAAGCTGCAGGATTCCAACACCCTGCTGGGCGAAGAACTAAAAAACATGCGAGCCCAGCTGGCCGACTCCGTGAAGGAGAATAAGAGACTACGAGGCGGCATATTCAGTATGCTTTTCGAACTTGTCTCCATATAATTCAGCGAGGGAAGGAACTAACAGATTTATGTCTGCAGGTATGCTGATTGGCAGTCTCGAAGAGGAAATGTCCGAATCTCAAGGCGACCTGCTACAAGAGCTGTCCCAAATGCACGAGCGAGTTCGGCAAGCAATGCGGAGTATTGCCAAGGCTTTATGGCCATCCGCCTCCCCTCTAGGAACTATGGCCGAGCTCGTGGAGCTATTCAAAGGAGCACGGCGGTGTATTCAATTATGGAAGATATCAGCCTGCCGAGAAGGTGCGCAAGAGGCCTGGCCATGGTGAAGACACGGTACACCAAGCTTGATCCGAATCATATGGCCCGGGTCGGGCCTAAACGGTCAGATGGAAAAGAAATTCCAGTTAGTTTAGTATATGACCAAGTAAAGGTAGCCGCCAAATACTCCCAACAGGATTGTAAGCTAGACAGCCTGTTAGACGGTATAGAGGAAGAAGTTTTTTAGTCCAAGTGACTATGTACTTCAATTGACATAATTGTCCCTAGCCGGATTGTAAAACGATTGTCATGGCAGACCTTTTCGCTTCGACCTCTGGACCCAAAGGTGCGGAGTGTTTCTGAATACCAAAGCGGCAACATAGACTGGGGTATGCATGGAAACCAGGCGTAGGGGTCATAGTTGCTTGAACAGACAAGTTGTATCCGGCTAGCTATGTTATATTACATTGTAATTGTAAGAAACATCTTCCAGAAAGAATAGTTCCGTTAAGGGTTCCTTTCCCTGGGTGAACATGTGTTAGTGTGCATGCCCAAACTGTGATTGAAAAAATCGCAGTGTACGTGACATCTGGGGGTTCATAGTGTAATGAGTGTAACACGTCTTTAGTCCGCTGACCGAATATTCCCTTAAGAATGCTAGCTTTCGGCTTCACCCAGTCTGAGCTACACGTCCGGATGACCCGGCAGTAACAATCGCAGAGGTGCTCCCTTTATGTCCTAGCCGAACAAACGGGAATGTAGGGCATAAGCATAGGAGCCAGGCAACCCAGCTTGGCCAAAACTTAAGTCATAACGATGCATATAATGGTGGAGAAAAGGTACACATGAGGAAAAAGACACATGTGTGGTGAGCTTGATGCTCGAAAAAAATTAATAAACTTCTGTACAAGAAGCCCCCAGGTATTATGGGCGTACATATTTAAGGATGTGTATGTCATAGGTGTGTGGATTAGCCGCACAAGATCTTAAAGCTAAAAGAAAAGTTAAAGAGAGGGAAAAAATAATGGAAACAAAGGGAGAAGAAGACGAACAAAGAGTCCGGCTCTAGGCGTAGAATCTTCGGAGTCTGGCGGCGTTCCACGGGTTCGCCTCTAAGCGGTTGTCCGATGCATCACGCAGGCGGTATGCTCCTCCAGTGAGAACTTCATCTATGATGAAGGGACCCTCCCACTTGGGCTTGAGTTTGTCCTTTTTCTTTTCTGGTAAGCGTAAAACGAGTTCGCCAACATTATAATTCTTGGCCCGCACTTCTCTGCTTTGATATCTGTGAGCCTGTTGTTGATAAAATGCGGAACGGGCTTTTGCGAAATCGCGCTCCTCCTCCAGGGCACCTAAGTTGTCCTGCCGATCAAGCTCGGCCTCTCTCTCTTCATACATGCGCACTCGAGGTGAGTCATGAATAATGTCGCAGGGCAACACAGCCTCTGCGCCATACACCATGAAGAAGGGTGTATATCCGGTACTACGATTGGGCGTGGTCCGCAGCCCCTAGAGTACGGAGTCGAGCTCCTCAATCCAGTGCTTGTCTGATTCTTTCAAAGACCACACTAGTCTAGGCTTAATGCTGCTCATAATAAGACCATTAGCTCGTTTGACTTAACCGTTTGTTTGTGGATGATAGACGGAGGCGTAATCAAGCTTAATGCCCAGGTTAGCACACCAGGCTTTTACCTCATCGGCTGTAAAATTGGAGCCGTTATCGGTGATGATACTGTGTGGGACACCATAACGGTGCACAACACCGGATATGAAGTCTATCACTGGTCCGGCTTCGGCCGTTTTAACTGGTTTGGCCTCTATCCACTTGGTGAATTTATCTACCATGACCAGCAGGTATTTTTTCTTGTGGCTTCCTCCTTTAAGGGGTCCAACCATATCAAGCCCCCAGACCGCAAAAGGCCAAGTAATGGGGATTGTTTGTAGAGCGATGGGTGGCATATGGCTTTGGTTGGCGACAAGTTGGCATCCGACACAACGTTGGACAAGGTTCTGTGCATCTGCTCGGGCCGTCGGCCAATAGAAATCTGTATGGAAGGCCTTACTTACAAGGGCCTGAGCCGCGGCGTGGTGACCACCGAGACCGGCATGAATTTCGGCCAAGAGTTGTCGTCCCTCTTCTTCAGAGATGCATCTTTAAAGTACTCCGGTAACACTTTTCTTGTAGAGCTCTCCGTCATGGACCTTGTAGGCTTTCGAGCACCGGACAATGCAGCGAGCCTCGTTTTGATCCTCAAGGAGCTCTCGCCTGTTAAGGTAGGCCAAGAAGGGTTTGGTCCATGGGGCAATTACTGCCATGATAAGATGGGTCGATGGTGTTACTTCGGTGGCTGAGCTCCCGATGATATCGGTATTGTGTTCGGAATCTGGGGGTATACTCGGGTCTGGATTGGTGTTGCCGCTCTTCCCTTGCCATACCACGGGTGGCTTGAAGAGCCTTTCCAGCAATATGTTAGGCGGGACGGGGTCGCGCTTGGCGCCGATGCGAGCGAGGACATCCGCCGCTTGATTACTTTCTCAAGCCACATGGTGAAACTCGAGCCCCTCGAACCGAGCCGACATTTTGAGAACGGTGTTACGATAGGCCGCCATCTTCGGATCTTTGGCGTCGAAATCTCCATTTATTTGGGATATTGCGAGGTTCGAATCCCCGCGCACTTCCAGGCGTTGTATGCCCATGTAGACGGCCATCCGAAGACTATGCAATAAGGCCTCGTATTTGGCTACATTGTTGGAGTCTGTGTATAATATTTGGGGTACGTACTGAACTGTGTCTCCAGTGGGGGACGTTAAGACAACGCCCGCTCCTATGCCCGCCAGCATTTTGGAACCATCGGAGTGCATGACCCAGTTGGAATATGTGTCATACTCTTTAGGGAGTTCGGCCTCTTTCCATTCGGCGACGAAGTCGGCCAGTACTTGGGATTTAATGGCCCGGCGCGGTTTGTACATTATGTCGAACGGAAGGAGCTCAATGGCCCACTTGGCAATCTGGCCCGTAGCATCTCGGTTTTTTATTATGTCATTGAGTGGTACTTCGGAGGCCACAGTGATTCAGCACTCTTGAAAGTAGTGTCATAGCTTCCGGGATGCCATGAAGACCGCGTATGCTATCTTTTAGTAGTGATGGTACTGGGATTTGCATGGTGTGAGGACAGTGGATACGTAGTATGCCGGTTTCTGAAGTGGGAATTTGTGTCCGTCCTCCTCTCGCTCGACGACAAGCACCGTGCTAACCATCTAGTGTGTTGCCGAGATGTATAATAACATGGGTTTGCCGATGTTCGGCACGGCCAGGATTGGGTTGCTCGCTAAAAGAGCCTTTATCTCTTCCAGTCCGGCCATTGCCGCATCTTTCCAATCAAAGTGGTCGGTGCGTCGGAGAAGGCGATAAAGCGGCAATGCTTTTTCTCCTAGTCTGGAGATAAAGCGGCTTAAGGCCGCCACACATCCGACTAGTTTTTGCACCTGTTTAAGGTCTGTTGGTGTGGACAATTGTGACAAAGCTCGGCTTTTGGCTGGATTTGCCTCAATTCCTCTATTTGAGACGATGAAGCCCGGCAGTTTTCCGGCGGGAACGCTGAAAACACACTTTTCCGGATTGAGCTTGATGTCATATGTGCGGAGGTTGTCGAATGTGAGGCACAGATCATCTATCAATGACTCAACGTGCCTTGTTTTGATGACGACGTTGTCCACATATGCTTCAACTGTCTTGTCGACCTGTTTCTCCAGGCATGTTTGAACCATGCGTTGGTAGGTGGCGCCGGCGTTTTTAAGTCCAAAGGGCATAGTGTTGAAGCAGAATGGCCCGTATGGGGTAATGAATGCCGTTGCGGCTTGGTCGGACTCCTTCACTTTTATTTGATGGTATCCAGAGTATGCGTCGAGGAAACATAGTGATTCACGTCCTGCAGTGGCATCAAAAATCTGATCGATGCGAGGGAGGGGGAAGGGATCCTTAGGGCAGGCCTTGTTGAGGTCTTTGAAATTGACGCATAGGCGCCAGGATTTATCCTTCTTTGGTACCATCACCAGGTTTGCTAGCCAGTCCGGGTGTTTTATTTCTCTGATGAATCCGGCCTCGAGTAACTTGGCTAGCTCCTCCCCCATAGCTTGTCGTTTGGGTTCGAAAAAATGCCGCGGTGTTTGCTTGACTGGTCTATATCCCTTCAATATATTGAGGCTGTGTTCGGTCAACCTGTGTGGGATTCCTGGCATATCAGAAGGGTGCCAGGCGGATATGTCCCAGTTCTCGCGCAGGAACTCTCGTAGCGCGGCGTCGATAGTTGGGTCCAGTTGTGCCCCGATGGATGCTGTCTTCTTGGTGTCCGTCGGGTGATTTGAAATTTGACTATTTCATCTGCTGGTTTAAAGGAGGTGGATTTGGGTCGCTTGTCTAGGATTACGTCGTCCCTATCCACCGTGGAGCATAGTGCGGTTAACTCTTCAGCCGCGAGGGCTTCAGACAGTACCTCGAGGGCCAGGGATGCAGTTTTGTTTTTGGTGCGGAGTGATATGTCCGGATCACTGGCAAGAGTGATAATGCCATTGGGCCCGGGCATCTTGAGCTTCATGTACCCGTAATGAGGTATAGCTTGGAAGCGTGTAAATGCATCTCGCCCCAATAGGGCGTGATATCCACTGTTGAAAGGGGCCACTTGGAAGGTTATCTCTTCGGACTGATAGTTCTCCGGCGTGCCGAATACCACGTCGAGCATGATTTTCCCCGCGCATCACGCCTCCCAACTGGGAATGATTCCTCGGAAGGTCGTGCTACTTTGCTCGATGCGGCTCCTGTCTATTTCCATTTTGTTGAGTGTATCCTCGTAGATGAGGTTTAGTCCGCTGCCGCCGTCCATGAGCACTTTAGTGAGCCGAAAACCGTCCACAATTGGATTGAGGACCAAGGCGGCTGGTGCCCGGACTATCCGTAATTTTGGTTCTTCATTGGCATTGAAAGTTATGGCCGGGTCATTCCAGGGGTTTATTGCTGCGACTTGGCAGACTTTGGCGAGGTCGCGGAAGGCCCTTTTGCGCCGATTGTTTGAAGCGAAGGTCTCAAAGACTGTCAATACGCTGAGGTCATCATCTTCCGGGGGGTGTTGCTCTGGGGTATTTTTGGTGAGGATATCCTCGCCGTTCTTGGCTACTTGCCGGAGTATCCAACATGCTCTAAGGCTGTGAGTTGGTATGGTCTCCGTGTTGTGTGTATTTTGCATGGCCTATCGAGCCATCCCTCTAGAACGGTTCCGCGCCCCATAACGGGCTTAGATTTCTTTACTGTTGGGTCGGGCGCCCCGTGAGGGTGTGTCCTTTTTGCCCGGACGAGGGGTTGAGTGAAACCGGTGGTTCCTAGCGAGCTGCCTGAGTTTTCCAGACGCTTTCCATTGCGCAGTACTTCTGTACTATGGTTGCCAAGTCAGTGAAGTGTAATACGCGATGGCGGTTGACGGCATTGAGGATTCCTTCGTCCGTGCAATTATTGCAGAATACTGAGATCGCGTCTTCGTCGCGGCAATCTTTAATCTTGTCTTTGACAAGGAGGAATCTGGCCCAAAAGTGATGGATTGTTTCCTGAGACTGCTGTCGTAGGTACATGAGATCGGTATATCTGGGCGGGTCGGTGGATTTAAATCCGAACCCCGACCCAATTTGGGATCCGGAGTTAGAGAAACTTCCGAGCTTAATAGTTCGGGCTCCAGGATGTCGACCGATTTTTTAGGTCCACCGTCCGATTTCGGGTTCGGAGGACAGGTATCCGGCTCTTCAAGCTCGGAAATCCGAACATAGTTTGTCTTCAATGTAGAGGGAGAGTTGTTGTTTTTCTCCTCTACTACCGCTATCTGATGGGTGATCGGTGGAGATTTGATTTCTCTCTGATCGGGTCTAAGCCCAATCCAGGAGTTCATTTAAAGACGACAACTCTGTCGGATCCATCTGTTTGGAGTACTCTGAGTCAACGCGGAGGCAACTTTCGATGACCCGAGAAGTCATCGTCGGCTTAACAGCCGGACGGGCGGTCATGGTAAAGCCGCCCAACTGGAGGGTTTGCCCTGAGACCAGGGCTCCTCCAGAGGTGATACTGTCCTTGATAACAAGGCGAGCCATCAATCCTGTCTTCGACATCACAGCAAACTCTAAATGAAAGCACCAATGTCGGTGTCAAAACCGGCGGATCTCGGGTAGGGGGTCTCGAACTGTGCGTCTAAGGTCAATGGTAACAGGAGACAGGGGACACGATGTTTAGCCAGGTTCGGGCCCTCTCTATGGAGGTAATACCCTACTTCCTGCTTGATTGATCTTGATGAATATGAGTATTACAAGAGTTGATCTACCACGAGATCGTAATGGCTAAAACCCTAGAAGTCTAGCATGTATGATTGTGATCGCCCCTACGGACTAAACCCTCCGGTTTATATAGACACCGGAGGGGACTAGGGTTGTACAAAGTTGGTTACAGAGAAAGGAATCTTCATATCCAAATGCCAGGCTTGCCATCCACGCCAAGGAGAGTCCTATCTGGACACGGAAGAGAGTCTTTTGTCTTGTATCTTCACGGCCCATCAGTCCGGCCCATGTCCAACAGGTCGGACGCCCGAGGACCCCTTAATCCAGGACTCCCTCAGTAGCGTAGTTGTCGTCTCGCCAAATAATTGTCTTTACGACGATCGCTACCGCTTAGTGATAAAGTAAAACTATTACATGGTGATAGCATCTCATACAATAAAGCGACAACCATATGGCTCCTGCCAGTTGCCGATAACTTGGTTACAAAACATGATCATCTCATACAACAAATTATATCACATCATGTCTTGACCATATCACATCACAACATGCCCTGCAAAAACAAGTTAGACGTCCTCTTACTACTGCAGGATGCAGCTAACACGACACTATGATCAGAGACCCTTTCACGAAACTGTGTGCGATGCATTAATCACAAACAGGGATGTAAAAAAACGTCAAAAAAGGTGCAAAACGTTTGCAATGGAGGATGCATCAAACACGGTTCAGATTTTAGTTGCGTGTGCGATCCAGGGCATACGGTTCAGTCCAATGAACTGTTTGTGATGAGGCGGAACAAAAGAAACGGGCAGCCTGATGAAGGCATGTGCGATGTACAGCATACGGTTCACTCAGATGAACTGTTTGTGATTAGGCAACACAAAAGAAACGGTCAACCAGATCAAGGTGTTTGTGATGTATAGCATACAGTTCACTCGGATGAACTGTTTGTGATTAGGCAACACAAAAGAAATGGTCAGTCAGATCAAGGTGTGTGCGATGTACGACATGTGGTTCACCCGGATGAACTGTTTGCGTTGAGACAAGAGAACAGAAATGGTTCAATATAACAAATACCATTAATATTGCAAGGTTCAAGTTCAAAGATTACAACGCCCAAATTCAAACATTGCAAGCTACATAATTTCTGAAAAGGGATCAGCCGCTGACTAGTCATGTATGGGTTTGACACAATAACTTCCAATTGCTTTGCCATATGCTCTTCCAATACGAAGTTTGGCATTTTTGGAGGCACTTCTATTCCGCAGTACCAGCCACCTCTGATAATCCTACCATTGATCTTTCCTAATTAAATGCGTGTTCAACCTCAGTACCCTCAGCACCTTTGCTCTGGCAAGAAAGAACATGGCGAGTGTAATCTCCGGTGGGGTCCCTCGGTAGGAGTTCAAAGTAATATTTGAGAGATGCAGATCCAGGCATTCGATGTGATTGTCGTTATCAACATCTTCCACCGGGCCTAATATGCACTGCAAAAGAAGATAACGTGTTAGTGCCTACATGCAATTTTGAACACTGCTACATGCCCATTTGGTTTGCAGGATTTGTAAAATGCACCAATGTGCCATCTTTGATTTGTCATGATTAACATGGGCATTAATTTGACTACAATCTAGAAACATGTAGCCTTCTTCACAAGAGGTTGGATTGGATGAAAAATTCCCTAATAAAACTAGTACAGATGAATCCAAAGGAGAAATGCTTATGGACGATTGTAACCATATGAATGAAGCAACCAATATGGGGTGGGGGTGTATGTCCTAAAATCCTCCAAAATTCCTTCAGAAATCATAGTACATAGTCATTGTAAACTTGGGAAAAGGTGCAAAAAATTGAACTCCCTTATGGTTAACATTTAACAGGAAAGGAACATCACCTCGATATACAGCTTCTTCAGGCACGGAAAGCATCTGAGGCAACTGAAAACTTGGTCCAGGTTGGGGACGACAGACTCTAGTGCCAAGACCTTCACTGAGCCCGGAGTCTGGGTGAAGCTTCGCTGGATGACAGACGAACATACATCTTCAAAACTAGAAATAACGTTGATATCAAGAAGGAGAGATATATAAGGCGACTGTTGTACCTGAAAGTTGTAGTATTTGACAGACGAGTAGCCCACCACTTTCAATTCTGGCACAGAAATGACATTGATTCTTGTTGGACCCTGTTACACTGCTACAAGTAATCTCTCAAGTGAAGGTGTGTCCTGGATGACCATATTGTGGTCCACCTTTTGTGATCTCTTGTTGCAGCACCAGCAACACACATAAATAGTGCGGAGAGTCCTGGAGGTGATGTGCAAGGTACTCGACCAATTCATCGCATGAAGACGAAGGAACTCGAGTGCAGTACAGCCGCGGAGCAGGCGCTCCATGTCATCCTTTGGGATGCGGACGGCGACGAGCTCGAGGTGCTTCAGTCATGGTAGAAAAAGAGTGGGCACATCATTAAGGGGGGGAATGGCAGTTCATGAACTTGGCGAGGCACAGCGTGGGCGCGAAGCGGAGCGCGGACGTTGGCAGCAAGCTCATATGCCCATCATTATAACTTAGCTTCTCGAGCTGATCTATGGCGCGGGATTGGAACCACTCGTCAAGCTTGGCTCGCTCCTTGCCATTGGAACGGAACTTGCCCGCGATAAGGCCTTTGATTGGGCCATGGTGACTGCCGAGGATCTGGGAGAACACATCCAAGCTTTGGTGATAGCCATGGCAAAGCTTGTGGGCGTGGAGGAGGTCGACAGGGGTGCGGAGCCATAGGGTGCGCCACTGCCGGGAAACGGCAGCTGTCCTCGCCCGATTTCTGATTGGGAGGAGGGATATGATGACTATCAACATATCATCGGGGAGGTTGTTGATGAAGTCTAGGCATGCTGGAGTCTCTTGCGGTTCTTTCTCGACCCGCCTCCGCTTGTTGGCAGCCTCGTTCTCCACCTCGTCGGCGGGGACAGGAACCTCTGTCTCCATATTCACGCCATGCTCCGGTGCTTCAGCAGCCCTGGCATCGCCACTCCCTCCGATGGGGCGCTTCGGCGGCATCCTCGTACACTAACGGCTTTGAGGACTCAGAGCGGCGTCGAGGATGCGGGCGGAGAGAGAGGAATTGTGTGTGTGGCGAGGATGGGGGGTGCGGCCACTCGGCGGTGCCATTAATATAGACCAGTGGGAGCGAGGCGGGCGGTGGTCCAAGGCTGTCTCGCTTCCCGGTGAGAACGACTGCTTAATCTCTAGTATGAATGAAATCTATGCTTAATTACTGAATTTTATTTGCAAAAAATAGATAGTGATATTGATTTTTAGCTGCATATTTTGACAAATCGCGGTGTATCTTGGCTTAGCGCCGAAGTCTGGCTTTAATTTGCATACCGTAATCTGAACCGTTTGTGTTGAAGAGATGCACTGATCCTGCGTTGAACAGCTTGTACACTTCCCGGTGAGTCTGCGCACTGGACTGCGCTCGCACACCTCCCGTTCAGTCAAGCAGCTGTCCACACGGCACCTCCTATAGCCATTAAAACCAAGACACGTGGCGTCACATGAATGGTTAACCGAACGCACACGGTTTGAATTATACAAACGTTTGAGATATTAAAGTGGCAGCTATTTTTTTCCAAAATGCCTTTGTTGGCTATCATTATTCGAGTGCGCCTTCTCTCAAAACGGGCACGAAAAATACCACAGCATGTCAGGTGCCCTTCCATGATAGCATGCCAAGTTTCATGAATTTCAGACGAGTTTTAGATTTACTAGAATTTAAAAACCAGGCATCTCAATGTTTTGCCGGCAATCAACGGTGCCCTGGTGTTTGAAATTCATTCCCATTTCTTGCATGGGACCTAAGCATGCACCCAAGGAGACAGATTTGATTTTTCAACCAATTTATATGCAGTGGAGCATGCGCATGTAGTTCAAATCTGAATTATGCACATAAATGCATTGAAAACTCAGTTAATGCATAAAAATGTCCAAACGAACCCCAAAAAATCACAAAACTTTACAGAACACTCGTGTTGTTCTATGTTGACACGAGAAAATTTTTTGAAAGCAATAAGAGGCAATGGATATCGTTTCGTCCCCAAAGGTGGGACGTTCCCTACCGAAAACCACCATGCTTGTTGTGAGAAGCTCCGGTTTGTGAGAAGCATAGACCCAAACCAGCCCCAAATGAGACGAAATTTGTACCACGGCATGTTGATGCCGCCCCATGATAGCAAGACAAGTTTCATGAATTTCAGACGAGTTTTGGATTTACTAGAATTTAAAAACCAGGCATCTCAATGTTTTGCCGGCAATCAATGGTGCCCTGGTGTTTGATATTCATTCCCATTTCTTGCATGGCACCTAAGCATGTACCCAAGGGCATAGATTTGATTTTTCAACCAGTTTATATGCACTGGAGCATGCGCATGTAGTTCAAATTTGAATTATGCACAGAAATGCATTGAAAACTCACTTAATTCATAAAAATGTCCAAACGAACCCCGTAAAATCACAAAAATTCACACAACACTCCTGTTGTTCTATGTTGACACGAGAAAAAAACTTGAAAGCAATAAGAGGCAATGGATATCGTTTCGTCCCCAAAGGTGGGGCGTTCCCTGCCGAAAACCATCATGCTTGTTGTGAGAAGCTCCGGTTTGTGAGAAGCATAGACCCAAACCTGCCTCAAATGGGACGAAATTTGTACCACGGGATGTTGATGCCGCTCCATGATAGCATGCCAAGTTTCATGAATTTCAGATGAGTTTTGGATTTACTAGAATTTAAAAACCAGGCATCTCAATGTTTTGCCGGCAATCAACGGTGCCCTGGTGTTTGATATTCATTCCCATTTCTTGCATGGGACCAAAGCATGCACCCAAGGACACAGATTTGATTTTTCAACCAGTTTATATGCACTGGAGCATGTGCATGTAGTTCAAATTTGAATTATGCACATAAATGCATTGAAAACTCACTTAATGCATAAAAATGTCCAAACGAACCCCGTAAAATCACAAAAATTCACACAACACTCCTGTTGTTCTATGTTGACACGAGAAAAATACTTGAAAGAAATAAGAGGCAATGGATATCGTTTCGTCCCCAAAGGTTGGACGTTCCCTACCGAAAACCATCATGCTTGTTGTGAGAAGCTCCGGTTTGTGAGAAGCATAGACCCAAACCTGCCCCAAATGGGACGAAATGTGTACCACAGCATGTTGATGCCGCTCCATGATAGCATGCTAAGTTTCATGAATTACAGACGAGTTTTGGATTTACTAGAATTTAAAAACCAGGCATCTCAATGTTTTGCCGGCAATCAACGGTGCCTTGGTGTTTGATATCATTCCCATTTCTTGCATGGGACCTAAGCATGCACCCAAGGACACAGATTTGATTTTTCAACCAGTTTATATGCACTGGAGCATACGCATGTAGTTCAAATTTGAATTATGCACATAAATGCATTGAAAACTCACTTACTGCATAAAAAGTCGAAACGAACCCCGTAAAATCACAAAAATTCACACAACACTCCTGTTGTTCTATGTTGACACGAGAAAAAAACATGAAAGCAATAAGAGGCAATGGATATCGTTTTTTTTTACTGGTGACTGTAGGGAAAACCCCCCACAGCATTCAAAACTTTATTTCAAAACAAAGTAACATACAATATACAAGGATTACAAGGGGTAATCAGAAGAGAAAACTAAAAACTAAAGATCTAGATATACAAAACCTCAAGGAGGAAGAAAGGAAATCCACTTAAGAAGCTCTTCCTTGTACCTAGCCTTAACTCTGTGCTGCATTAGCAAAATATCATGGATAAAAGCACTCCTCCACTTGTTGAAACTCTGCCTCTCATGCCTAAACACCTTTGCATTCCTAATTATCCATATGTTCCAGCAAGCAATAAAAACAACTTCAGTGAAAAAAGGCTTTGCAAAGACCTGTTTAGCTTGCAAAACAATATCAGACATGTCATTCCCAGGTGACCATGTGATTTGCAGGTAATTCCATATTCTGACACTGAAGTTGCATTCAAAAAACAGATGATTCCTGGTCTCTCTAGTTCTCAAGCTGCAAAGGAGACAAAAAAACTCCATCATCCATATGCCAATGCCTTCTTTCCACCATGTCTTTTGTATTTAACCTGTCCATGATTGACATCCAAGCAAACACTTTGATTTTCATTGTGCAGGATGATCTCCAAATCCACAGAAGGAGAGGGTTAAATGACATGTTTGAATGCATAAGAGAGTAGAACAGCTTGGGCTTAAAAGCATTACATGTCCCCTGCCAGAACCAAGAATCCTTGGCCTCCAAGTTTCTACTACAAGAAACCATAAGATTTTGAACTATCAAAAATTCCTGATATGCTTGTGCAGATAAAGGCAAGTGAAACATGTTAACCATATCCTGAGATTGAAAGGCTTCATAAACAGTGATCCAGGGATCTTTCACATAGGAGAAAAGCCTAGGGAACCTAATCTGCAAAGGTTCAACTGATTCACCAATCTTCCACTTGTCAGACCAGAACAGAGCAGTGCTCCGACAATTAACTTGAACCCAGGTTGTGCTCCTATAATGATCCATCAACTTACAAATATCCTTCCACCAAAAAGAACCACAACTGTCAGTACCCTGAGGCACTGAATAATGATAATATGTGTCCCAAATAAGAGAGACCCAAGGCAAATCCCTCCTATTTAAGAACTTATGCAAATGCTTGAGCAAAAGTGCCATGTTCTGCACCCCCAGGTTCAAAATTCCCAAACCACCTTTGTTCTTAGGCCTGCAAATGAGATCCCAAGCAGCCAAGGATGGAGCTGGCTCATCCCTATGCTTTCTCCATAAACACTGCCTCTGAGTTCTCTCCAGTTGCCTTAAAATTCCAGCAGGTGCCAGCAAACTACCAAGATAAAAAATTGGCATGGAGGACAGAGCAGAATTCAGAAACTGAAGTCTCTCCCCTTGATTAAGAAAAGAGGAGCTAGCTGTCATCCTTCTCTCCATACAATCCACAAGTGGCATAAAATCCACCATTTTAGGCCTTGTAGTGCCAACAGGTAAGCCAAGATATGTGAAAGGCATTTTACCCACTTGACAACCAAAAGCAGCAGCCAACTCAATGATAGCATCCTCATCAACATTTATGGGAATCATAGAAGACTTGTGGAAGTTAACAACTACCATGTTGATCTTGAGAACACTTGTAGCATGTCCTTCAAAGCCAAGAGTTGCATTCTATCTGCTGGTAAGATAATGAGAGTATCATCAGCATATTGCACAATGGGATAATCCTGGTCATGGCATGGAATTGGCAATTTCAAAATTCCCCTCCTGAACATATCATTCACCACTGTTTGTAGAAGATCAGCAGCAATAACAAAGAGTAAAGGTGAGAGACAGTCTCCCTGTCTAACCCCCTTTTTACAAAGGAACTGCCTACCAGGTACACCATTTAGAAGGACTGACGATGTCCCAATGGAAAGAAGCTGTTTGACCCAGAGAATCCATTTCCGATTGAAGCCTTTGTATTTAAGAATCTGCAAAATGGTTTCATGCTCAATTGAGTCAAAAGCCTTTTCAAAATCCAGCTTAAGAATCACAATAGGCCTCTTAGATTGATGGCACTGATGCAAATATTCCAGGGACCAGCCAATGCAGTCCTGGATAGTCCTGCTCTTTATAAAGCCATATTGATTTTTATGTATGCATGCCATAATTATCTTTTGGAACCTATTTGCGGCCATCTTAGACAGAAACTTAAGACCCATCCCAGTCAAGGAAATTGGTCTATAATCACCAATCCCTTCAGGGTTCAATTTTTTTGGGATCAGAGTGATATAAGAACCATTGATATTTTCCAAATTTGCAGTACCAGAATGAAAAGCCTCAGCCAACTCATAGAAATCATGACAGATAATGTGCCAGCACTTCTTAAAGAACAAACCATTAAAACCATCAGGACCAGGTGCTTTGTCTATGGGCATAAGTTTGACAGTGTCATCCATTTCCTCCTTAGTGAAGGGTTCAGTAAGAAAATCCAACCCTTCAACTGGCTTAAGCAACTTGCTGAGATCAAAACCTATGAAAACTCCATTAGAGACTCCCATTCTATTATTGAAACAGTTCCAAATGATGCCCTCCATTTGAGAGTGATTAGAGACAATTGTCCCATCAGTGTCCTTCAAGGAAGCAATAGAGTTTCTTCTATGCCTCTCAGTGGCCATAGCATGGAAGAATTTGGTATTTTCAGCAGCAACTTTAATATATCTAATTGTGCACCTCTTTTTCCAATAAACAAACTGAAGATGTAAGAGCTGCTCCACATGCAACTTGACTACCTTCCTGAAGTTAAATTCAGGTCTGAATAAAGGCCTTAGCTCCTTAAGGCCATCAAGACACAAAATGACCTCATTGCATTTGGCTATCAAAATTTTCAGCTTGGAAAAATTCAATTGCCACTTCTTAAGAGCACCTCTTAAACTCTTAAACTTATCAGCAATCCTAGCAGTGATATGAGATTTATGAGAGGTTTTCTGCCATGACTGTTGAACACATTCCATAAATCCCTCAAGCTCAACCCAGAAGTTCTCAAACCTAAATATTTTAGATTTAGGAATAGAGGTTTTAATTGTGACAACACATGGCACATGGTCAGAAGCTGTTCTGGCCAGGGGCAAAACTTTAGTCATGGGGTAAGAAGAAATCCAATCTGCAAAAGTGAAGAACCAATCCAACTGTTCTAAAAGTGGGCTATCTTGCATATTAGACCATGTGTAAGATCTTCCTTTAAGAGGCAGCTCAAGCAAACCCAGATGGGCAATGATTTCATTGAAAATAAAGATATCATTCAGGTCCCCCTGGCAAATTCCTGTTCTCCAGAGATCTTATAAAGTTGAAATCACCCACCAGAAGCCAATTATCATCCATAGGTATATGCAGGTTATAAAGCCAGCTGACAAAATTATCTCTAGCTTCCCCTTGACAAGGGCCATAAACTGAAACTAAGGATCATTTCTCATTATTCTGCTTAGAGACAAACTCAACTAGAATAGCAAAAGGCTGAGTCTCAATCACAGTGCCCCAAAAAATTGATGAATTCCAAACTAGCAAGATGCCCCCAGAAGCTCCCAGAGAAGGGGAGAAAGCAAAGCTATCAAATCTTTTGGGGCAAAAGGATCTAATAGATCTATAATCAAAAGAGCTACACTTAGTTTCTTAGAAACAAGCAACGGCACATTGACTCTCATCCAGTTTCTGCCTAACAGCCCTTTGCCTTGCATCAGAGTTCAATCCTCTAATATTCCAGCATAAAACATTCCAGCTTTTACATGCATTACTCATTAAAACACCTATGAGGAGATAATAAAGTCTGGTGGCCCATAATGCCAGCAATAGTAACATGAGTCCAACAAGACACACTTAAAATATTACAGGGACCAAAATAAGACCATATCCCTGACAAAAGAGGACCAAAGAAAGACATGATCCACCCCCCACCAGCTAGTATGTCACTACACATTTGCATCATTTTTTAGAGTATCAGTGGGATCAGCCATAAGCTTCTCCACAGAAAGGAGATCATCTGCAATGCCAAGCTCCTTGCCAATCTGCTGTAGCTTGTTGATAGGAGTTGGAGGTGGAAGATCTTCAAGTTGTTCATCCTGCAGGTTGTCAGACACTGTGGCAGAGAAAGGCTTGGCCTTTGGCTTCCTCCTCTTGGACTGCATAGGTAGCTCCTGGAAGACTGGCTTGAAACCATCTCTCTGCAAAGACCCCCTGGTGCACCTCCTGACAGAAGTCTCCACAATTGGGGTTGGTGCCAATGTTTCCTTGGCCTTCTAATTTTCCTCTGTTCCCGAGCAGAGATATCCACAGATACAGGAGCAATCTCAAACTGTATTTCCTCTATGTCAGTAAATTCCAAAGAAGGAAAAAGTGCCCTTGCCACAGGCCTCTGCTCCTGCACAGATGCTTGATAGGTAATCATTGGCACCTCAAAATCCAGATCCCAACTTCTCTTGGTCAGCATGGAGGACCTGACAGGCAGCATCTCAACAGGTTTGGTGAGCTGAAAGTTGAAGTCAGACTGCAGTAAGATCTCAAACTTTCTCCTCGGAGCCATCTCTGGTGGCAACTCAGGTCCAAAAAAGACTTTGTTATCAGCAATGTTGGCGACCAGGAGCTCCTCAATAGCAATAGGTTCAACAACAACATGATCAGCAACAGGAGGAGGGTTGTAGACCACCATGGCCCAGTCCTCAGGGTTATACACAGGCTCCTCCACCAGAGGTTGCTCCTGCCCAGCTGGAGGTTCAGCATTTTGCTCCACATCAAAAACCAGCACAAAGTTTGGCTGAATAGCTTGCTCCACAGATACAGAGAAATCATCAGAGATATCCAAAACTATGGACTGCTGCTCCACTTCCACATTGTCTTGAGCAATCTCCTCATCCTCTCCCCAAGCTGCATTGCCCCAGTTGTTATCCCCCATGTCTGGGTGCTCAGGAGGAGGAGGTGGCACATCATTCCATCCCATAGCAGGGTATGGGGGCAAAATGAAAGGAGGGAGCTCTGGAAAAGGCACCCCATGCAGAGGATGCGGGTTTCCATTAATAGGTATCCAATCCTCATCATGCGGCATCTGTTCAGCAAAGTTGGCGCCAAGAATGTAAATAGGGGCAGTCCATGACACACGGGCCCCATCCCAAGCAGCATAGTCATTGAAAACCACATCTCGCGGAACAAGAGCATCTTCAGGAAAGGAGGCAAAAACAAGAGTTCTGACTAAGTAGGGATCTTGGCTATTCCAATGATGAAACTTGCCAAAGGTATTTACTGCAGCCCTGATGTTATCCGTATTGCGCAGATCTAAAGGAATACCTAGCATCATAATCAGCCCCTGACAAAAACCCTGAGCTCCACGGAAACCCTCTCCCTCATCATGCTTCATAAAGCGAACAAACCGGTCATTTCCAAGGTGCTGCGGAGGTAACTGGAGAAGAGAAAAACGCACCGCCAGATCTCTAACTCTGAACAAACCTACAACATTGATCCAAGGTTGCATGGACCGAACCTGATATCCATGAGCCTCCAACCAGTCAGCCACTTCCTCACGAGCAGCTCCAATCTCGTTGGCCTCCGGCAGAGGCATCACTTCAGCAAGCATGTAATCCTCGTGGCGGCGCACAATGGGGACGTGCGGCGTCACATATGTGCGCGGCCAGCGCGCATCTCCAGCATCAATGATATGGTGGCCAGCAGGAACAAACTGCATTGGATCGAGCGGAAAGTTGGCCAAGCGGTGGCGATGGCGATTCTGGTGGCGGAGGTGGTGTCACCGGAGGAGAGCCCGGAGGAGTTGAGGGGCCAAGGTGGATGGAATTTGGCGAGGAGGCCGGTGCAATGAAAGCCGAAGAGTCCAAGTTAGGTAGATATCCTGTCAGAGAGATATTCCCGGCTGTTGTAGCTTGAACCTCGGAAACTGGAACGACAGCGGGTTTGGGTTTCCAAACCAGACCCAAACGCTTAGCAAAACGGACGCAATCCTGTCGCGAATGACCCACCCGGGAACAACCCAGGCACTTTAAAGTTGATGTGCACGCAGAAGAAAAATGTCCTTGCTTGAAACATAGCTGACACGTAACGATTTCATCAACCATATTATTGACCATTTGCTCAAACGAGGCCTCAGCTTGAGATGAACTAGGCACAACTGGGCCGGGCGAAGATGGGCCCAAAATAGGCTGGTTCAAAGAGCCTGAATTCCTGCCTGGACTAGACGGCGTAATTTCCGAGGCAGAACCCTCCGCAACAGAACGCTGTTGGATCACCGACGAGCTCACCATGCCAAAAACGATCGGCGGCGAAGCTAAGGTCCAATTGAGATCAACCGGTGATGGCGGATGAATAACCACGCGCTCCCTATCAGAAATCTCATAACCAGCACTCTCAATGTCAGCAATGCAATCAGCAGATGCATGATATCTATATCCCTTGCACACATCATAATTTTGAAATATAGCAAAAGATAAGTTCTTCCGAACAGCAGGTCGAGACTTAAAAGCTGATTTAGCTGGAGGCGTATGCATTGCAAGAAGCCCCAAGGCCGCCCTTCGCTTGGAGGGACTAACTAAAACCCATTCGACATCACATTCTTTCTTCCAAATTCTGAACTCGCGATACCAATTCGGACCCCCATTGCCCCACAGATGAAAATAACATTTGAATTGTGAGCAAGAATAGGATCTAGTATCAACAATGTAAAAGCCAACATCTTTGCACGAGACATTAAAACTAAATACCTTGTCGGCAATGCATGTGACCCAAAGATCAATGGCAGATCCACCCAATGCAGACTCAAGCGCTGCGGCCACAGAATCCTTAGAAAGCCTGAAATCATGTCTGCTGAAAGAAACCACTAGGGTGAAAGCTCCTCTATCATTCATCGGATGAACGGTGAGACCAGAAGCCTTGTAGATCTCATCTGCAAAAACTCTACCCTTGGAGAAATCCAAGCCAAGGGTAGATCCAAGAGAGGAATCCATCTCCAAAGACATGAGGAGAAAGATCTTGATGCGCCAAACAAGATGAGTGGATTGGATCACCAAATTATTGGTGAGAAGTGAAGATCGCCGGAGGGCTAGGGTTTAGGTGTGGGTGGGTGGGGGTGCCATCTGCTTACTTTGTATACGAAGGACAGTGTTCGGTGGGATGTTCCCTACCGAAAACCATCATGATTGTTGTGAGAAGCTCTGGTTTGTGAGAAGCATAGACCCAAACCTGCCCCAAATGGGACAAAATTTGTACCACGACATGTTGATGCCGCTCCATGATAGCATGCCAAGTTTCATGAATTTCAGACGAGTTTTGGATTTACTAGAATTTAAAAACCAGGCATCTCAATGTTTTGCCGGCAACCAACGGTGCCATGGTGTTTGGAATTCATTCCCATTTCTTGCATGGGACCTAAGCATGCACCCAAGGACAAATATTTGATTTTTCAACGAATTTATTTGCACTGGAGCATGTGCATGTAGTTCAAATTTGAATTATGCACATAAATGCATTGAAACTCGCTTAATGCATAAAAATGTCCAAATGAACCCTGAATAATTCCAATTCTTTTATGATCACTGCAGATAAAAGGTCTAGCAATTCAAACACCGTCCATGGCCACTGTGACCCCATTATGTAATTCAAATCAAGACCAAAAATCAAGTAGATCCCACACAGTTTATTATAACCAACCGTGTGAGATGCAGCACAAAATATCTTCGGACAGTGTCTGAATAAGGGACCGTGTCTGATGACACTTTGCGCGCCAATTTTTTGTCTGAAGCGATTCCAAATTTTCTGCTTCCGCGGAAATATCTACCTCCCCGCCCCCTTCCCCTTACAAAAAGCCACATTTCCCCCCTTTCCGCCTTCCTTTCCAAGTTGAAACCTTCACTCCTTGCTTGCAGCGCCGCCGCCAACTCGCCGGCGACCCTCCTTCACGCTGCTCGGCCTCGCCTATCCAGGCAGGTAATCCACACCCGACCCCCATCCTCCTCCTCCTTCCACATCCCACATGCCCCGACCGCCGGCGCGAGCACGACACCTTCCACCCAAATCACCGACCCATCCACCAAATAAAGCGTCGGCCTAAGCCATGGTGCATGCAGTATAGCCAGGACCTCAAGGAGCATTTGGTAGCGGAGAAGCAAATCGCGGCCGCACACGTGGATGAGGTCGCGATGGCTGCCATTCGTGCCGACCCCCAGATCTTGGAGGAGCACCTCGCTGTTGAGGCCACTGTTGACGCCTCGTACGCCGACGCCACGGTGCGGTTGGCTGCTTTAAACGACAGTTCGTGGCGTTTTCTCGAGGCCACCGTCGGTGCCTTCGACGAAGACTACGAGGTGTTTTCTCAGCGTGCACGTGCTTACCTCATCTCGAGAGCCAGCAGGTTGGTGCTCGGAGCGGCCCAGGCAACTCACCACTACAACGAGGGCACCCACGATGCGGAGGCCTCGCCCTCTTCCATGTCCAAGGAGCCAATCGTCATCGATATCTCTGATAATGAGGAGTAGCTTGTCTTATTAGCTCACTATGAGGACCCATGTTCAGTTTGCTAGCTACTGCCTTTCCTTAACAAATTCTAGTGAATTGTGTTATCTACTTTCACCATGCAATCTTCTTCTATAGTGTATATGTTTTATATGTCGTGCAATGTGGTGTTCAATTAACTGCTTGGTTCAATTCTGCAAATGTGATGTTCAATTCTTCAGGGTGCAATATTTCCAAGTTGTTAAGCATGCTTGGTTTGGTTAATTGTCTGATCTTCTATTAGGATTATGTTATATTGTTCAATTGGTGTTTAGTTAACTGCTTGGTTCATTTGTTGTGGCTTGGTTCACTTGTTGTGGTGTTTAGTTAACTGCTTGGTTCAATTCTGCAATGCGATGTTCAATTGTTGTGGCTGCATTCTGTTATTGTATACCATGTGAAGAATAAATCGAATTTGGTTGTACTAAATACATGAGAAACAAATACAATTGCTATATTTCCAAGTTGTTAAGCATGGTTGGTTTGGTTAACTGTTTGATCTTCTATTAGGAGTATGTTATATTGTGCAATGTGGTGCTCAGTTAACGTTTGGTTCATTTGTTGTGGTGTTTAGTTAACTGCTTGGTTCAATTCTGCAATGCGATGTTCAATTGTTGTGGCTGCATTCTCTTATTGTATATCATGTGAGGAATAAATCGAATTTGGCTGCACTTAATACATGAGAAACATATACAGGTGCTATATTTCCTAGTTCCTAATCATGCTTGGTTTGAATAAATGGAGAGAAAAACTTTGACTCTTTGCATAAAAGTAAATACTGAAAAGTAAAAGATAGGCCCTTCACAGAGGGAAGAAGAGGTTGCCATGCGCTTATTTGTTTGTATGCTCAATCCCTTAGTGCAAAAGAACGCCACGTTATATTGCCCCTTATGATAGCAACCTTTATTATGCAGTCCGTCGCTTTTATTGCTTTGCCATCATAAGTACGTACAACGCTCAATTTTCTCTTACACTAAACGATCTTACACTTTTAGAAGCAATTTTTATTGCCTTATTGCACTTATGACAACTTACTTGAAGGATCTTGCTCAATCCTTAGGTAGGTATATATGGTGGACTCTTGAAAATAAGATTTGGGTTTAAGGGTTTTTGGATGCACAAGTAGTATCTCTACTTGGTGCGGAATTTTCGGCTAGCAAAGATGGGGGGCAAGCACCACATGTTGAAGGATCTATGACAATATGACTTCTATGTGAATATGAACAAACATAAATCATTACGTTGTCTTCCTTGTCCAACGTCAACAATTTTGGCATATAATATTTTGATGGGGGCTCACAATCACAAAAGATTTCCATGATAGTGTATTTGCATGTGAAAGTTCTCTTCCTTATACTAATTATTCGTGAATTGCTTGTATGACCAATATTGTGATTGTCAAGCCTCAAAAGATTTCACTTTCTAAACCCAATGTGAAGCTACCACTAGGCATGATATGATTTCAACTTCGTGATATTCAATTTATTCAACAATTTACTCATAGGATATAAGTGAAGCACAAGAGTAAATGACAAACTACTCCAAAAGATATAAGTGAAGATCAAACATGTTGTTAAGTAAATAGGTAGCTATTTGAGGACTCTCTCTTATTTAAAAAATTTCAGATCTAAGTAATTTATTAAAACAGCAAGCAAAACAAAACAAAATGACATTTCAAGGATATTACACATCATGTGAAGAAGCAAAAACTTAGGCTCAACCGATACTAATCGATAATTGTTGAAGAAGAAAGGTGGGATGCCTACCGGGGCATCCCCAAGCTTAGATGCTTGAGACTTCTTGAAATATTATCTTGGGATGCCTTGGGCATCCCCAAGCTTGAGCTTTTGTGTCTCCTTAATTCCTTTTATATCACGGTTTTCCTAAATCTCAAAAGCTTCATCCACACAAAACTCAACAAGAACTCGTGAGATAAGTTAGTATAAACTAATGCAAGAACCTTATCAATCTCTACTGTAGCAAATAACTAAAATTATTATTAAATATTGCATAATAAATGCCTCTGCATATTTAATACTCCTATCCTCAAATAGAATCATTAAACAAGCAAACATATGCAAACAATGCAAACATAACAACAATCTGCCAAAACAGTACAGTGTGTAAAGAATGCAAGAGTATCAATACTTATTCAACTCCAAACATTATGAAAATTTTCCACACTGTAGAAAATTTATCAGAGCTCATTTTGCAAAAATTATCAACATTTTATCACATTCTAACTTTTCTAGGGAATTTTTGCAACAGAGGTAAACTTTCTGTTTTTAAACAGCAACATGTAGACTTGCAAAATAAGCATAGTAAAGGCTATCATTGCCACTTTTATTGAAATAAAAGATGAAAAAATATATTCTAAATAACATCAAGAAAATCCTAACAAAATAAATTGACGCTCCGAGTAAAACACATATCATGTGACGAATTAAAACATAGCTCCAAGTGAGGTTACCGATAATGTTGGAGACGAAAGAGGGGATGCCTTCCGGGGCATCCCCAAGCTTAGTTGCTTGGATCTTCTTTGAATATTAACTTGGGGTGCCTTGGGCATCCCCAAGCTTAGGGTCTTGTCACTCCTTCTTCTCCTCATATCGACATCTCACCCAAAAATCGAAAACTTCAATCACACAAAACTTAACGGAACTTTCGTGAGATAGGTTAGTATGATAAAGAGCAAACCATTTCACTTTGGTACTGTCAAAGAGAAGATTCATAATTATTTCCACACAATGCCTACTTTAGCATATCATTTCCACAATTTATATTGAGCAATATAAGCCATAGAAACTAGAAAACAAGCAAACTATGCATTGAAAACAGAATCTGTCAAGAACAGAACAGTCTGTAGTAATCTGTACTCAAACCATACTTCTGATGCTCCAAAAATTATGAAAAAATTAGGAACACGTGAGAAATTTGTATATTAAACTTCTGCAAAAAGAATTAACTCAAAATCATTCTTCAGTCAAAAATGAGACTTATTTTCGTGAGCGCAGAAGTTTCTGTTTTTCAGCAGGGTCAAATCAACTATCACCCAACATGATCCCAAAGGCTTTACTTGGCACTTTATTGAAACAAAAGCTATAAAACATGATCAATAAAGTAGCATAATCATGTGAACACACAAAAACAGTAGGTAAAAATGTCGGGTTGTCTCCCAACAAGCGCTTTTCTTTAATCACTACAACAAAACATACTTTAAGTAACACAATCACGTAACAGATTGAAAAATGTGTGACAAGGAAAATTACTGCAACACATCATTTTGTGTCGAACGACATGCAGTAACACATACTATATAAGGCCTCAAAATGTGTTACAGTGCTATTGTAATAGTAACATATAAATATGTGTTGGTCGAATGTGTTACATAGGTTTTGACATGGTAACATATAAATATGTGTTAGTGAAATGTGTTACATATATCAAATAGTAACATATAATCATGGTTGATACATAGTGTTACAAGCTCCATTATAGGGGGAACTAGAGAAAACTAAAGTCAAGTGCATATATAGATCACATAGGGCCCATGTGTCAACATGATTTTTTTATTTGTTTTCGTAAATAGTGTTTTCATTCTTTGGTAATATGGTATGAAAAAATTATACAATTTGGTTGGTAAATACCAAACTATTTTTTGGTACGGTTGCAGTGAATATCATATTAACCATATTTTGACGTGAATTTTTGGATGACTCGGCGACCATAAATGCAAAATGCACACTTTGAAATGATCATATGATATTAAGTATTTGACATCAATACTCACAAGAGTGAAAGACCAACATGAAACAAGAGCTTAAATTTGAACATAGTTTTAAGAACCAGATTGCCGGTCTGACCGAAAAAGGGGAACTAAGGCCTCGTCTAGGTTTTTAAGTATGTCGGCCTTTTAGGGAAAAACTAGTAAATTATAAAAAAATGTTCTTCTAGCGAAATAAAAAAAATCGTCTAAAACTAGGAATGGGACCATTGACCTTGAGTCGTCGCTTTGCCCAACAGCCCAATACCAATTGGGCTTGCAATTTGCGACCACGAGGGGGTGAACTAGAAAGAGGCAGATCCTATTTGACGCGCGCAAGTGTCAAAAAGACGTGGCTTCGCTGAAGCTTTGGGAACTCCTAAGGCCTTGTACAATGGGAGATGCTTAGGGAGGTGCTTAGAAAAATAAACCGGGTTTTTCTGGAGCACCGGTGCCTATTTCTATAGAAGAGACGCTTAGTTAAGCGTATACCCTGTACAAATAAGCACCGATGCTTAAGGAAATCCTGGTTTATTTCTTTAAGCACCTCCCATTGTATAATCGGCACCGTAAGCGCCGGTTGACGCTAACAGCGCTTGCAGGGGAGGAAAAACTGCAAAATTATATTTATGCTTATTGTAATATATAAGGGAGAACGGAGAATCGAACTCTTCATCTTCATCTCACGAAGAGTATGCCAGAACCACCACACCAAGATGCCAAGCTTGTCCACTTTAAGAAACGAGACCTATTTGACCCTTGTCCTAGAGAAATATTATAAACTCTTACCAGAAAAAAAGGATGTATTATATACCCAGAATTTATTATTTGAAAAGAAATTCACAAAAAAACATGAATTCTGAAAAAAATTCAAAAAATAAAAAAAGTTCATCAATTTCGAAAAAAATCATATTCAAAACATGCACCGAGTTAAAAAAAGTTTGTCGAATTTGGAAAAAAATTCGTCAATTTTTTAAAAAAAGTCATGGATTTTGGGAAAAAGTATCAATTCGAAAAAGTTCATTAAATTTAAAAAATCATCAAAATAAAAAAAAGTTCATCGATTTTTAAAAAATCTACATTGGTTTTGTAAAAGTTTATCAAATTTCAAAAAGATCATCAATTTGAAGAAACGTTCACGTATATGCAAAAATATCATCGAACCAGGAAAAATAAAAAATAAAAAACCAAAAAATAAAAAAATGAATAAAGAGATGAAAATTTATCTGTTACGCCAGCAACTCATAGGAGCTAAATCGCTGGTTCGATTCTTCGATTCTCAAACGTGGCACTTTTTTGCGAAAACATGAAAACAAACGTTAGATGGGCCAAACCATCACAGGGGCGCTTCAGGCGCCTGTTTGCAAAAACACGCCTACAGCCTAAAAACAAACGTTAGATGGCCCAGCCCATCATTTTGTTTTTTGTTTCTGAAAAAGTAAAAAGGCTGCGCGAGTGGGAATTGAACCCGTAAATTCCATCTCATTGTAGGAGAGAGTAACCAACTCGCCACACTAAAAATTACGTTTATTTATAAATTCTTCTCTCTTTTTTTCTTTACTTGTTTTTTTCATTCTTTTCTCCTTTTTTTCTTTTTCCTGTTCATCTTTTCTCTTCTTTTAGAACGTTTTTGTTTTTGTTTGAATTTTTATTTTCTTTTTCTTTTTCTTTTTCTTTTTATTTTTCATTTTATTTTCTATTTTCTTTTATTTCTGTTGCAAAAGAGGTGAACTTTTTTTCAAAATCAATGAAATTTTCTCAAAATGGTTGAACTATTTTAAAAAATTCGAGAACTATCTTCCAAAAGCGACGAACTTTTTCCAAAATTGATGAACTTGTTTAAATGTTTATGATTTTCTAAATATCACTGAATTCATTTGAAATCGGTGAACTTTTTTTATTTCAGGACTTTTTTTTTCAAAATTGATGAATTCCTTTCAAATTCGATGTTTTCTTAACGACTGAGTGAACTTTTTTTGAAATTGATGAGCTTTTTTCAAATTCTTTGAAGTTTTTTTCAGATTTGATGATTTTTTTCAAATTTGATAAACTTTATTTATTTTCGTGAAGTTTAGAAAAAAATTGATGAACCTTTTGAAAACCGATGAACTTTTTTTCAAATTAGATGAACTTATTTCAAAAAACTTTTTGAGGTTCTTTTTCATGTTTAAGTTTTGTCGTGTTGTGTTTTCGTGGGCCGACCCAACTGAAGGTTGCAGTAAGCGCCAGTTGACCTCCGCGGCGCTGAAGGCGCTTAATAGGAGCTCCCCGCCTGAAGCGTCAAATATGGTCTGGTTCTCCGCTTGAGTCTCCCTCCTGCTCAACATTTTTTATAAGAATACTTGGTTCGATTCGATTGCGTGGATGGTCCATGGAGCTAAGCCAACTGCCCAGGTCATCGGTTTTGGTTTTTCCCAGTCCAAACGCCCGTTTGGGTCCTTATTTTTAAACTATGGGCTAATGTAACGATGAGGTGGTTGCTTGTCCCATTCTCCACTGTGCATCTCCACGTTCATGGACTCGGTTGACCGGTGTAAAGTCAATCAATTAACGTCCTGAGCAGAATTACAATGTTATTCTTTAAGCAGCCATCAAGATCTTAGGTTTACTTTTTCGGTTTGACTGCAAGTACGGTCGGTTTTTTAAACCATGGGTGTAGCTGAGATACACTCCCCTTATTCTCTATCACCATGGAGGTGGAGGGAAGGAGGAAACTAGATTGATGCGACAGCCTCTCAGATCTATTGTTACAACACCATCGGTGGTCGGTCCCACCTGACGCATCTCATCATTGCCGCTTTGTAGCACCACCGCATGCGGTCTCAGCACTAATCAAAACTTGCCGACCTTGCTGGACACAACATGCTTCCGGGATGGTTGCAGCTTCTATCATTGTTAGTTGTAGCTTTCTCCTACACCTGTCGAAGCTTCCATGGGCAGTCGTGTGGGAATGAGGCGCCCTTGGTCGAGGTGATAGATCAGGAGTGAGATCGGTCGGGCGAATTACACTGTGTTTCTTTAACTAACAATCGAGGTTGAAGGTTTCCTTTTTCTAGTACGACTGAAAGTACGGTCATTTGTTTTTAAACCATGGGTGTAATTGGGATACCCTCCCCTTATTCTCTGTCGCCATGGAGGTCGAAGGAAAGGAGGAGACTAGATTGATGTGCCAGCCTCTCGGATATGTCGTTACAACACCGTCGGCAGTTGGTCGCAGCTGATGCATATCATCATTGCCACTTTGTAGCACCATCGCTTACGCTCTCATCACCGATCAAAATTCGCTGGCCTCGCTGGTCACGACATATTCCCAGACCGGTCGCAACTTCTAGCATTACCGGTCGCAGTTCTCTCCCACACCAGCCGTAGTTTCCATGAGAAGTCATGTGGAAATGACATGATCTTGGTCGAGGCAACCGATCAGGAGCGAGATCTGTAAACTGATCGCCGATGTTCATGAAAACACCATCGCGTCCATTGCCCCCATATCGGAGATCTCCCGATCACAACTTCCTCCAAGGCCCGTCGCAGCTTCAAGATCAATGCTTTTTTATATCAACTAGTTAGCCGAGGAAAACCGTGCTATAGGTTATTTAGCACATGTTACGTAAATCAATTTTATAAATTCCTTACTATTTAGATGTATCTAATTTCCCTTTCAATCAATAATAAATAAAATATAAAATATACTCTATTTTTCTTGGTCAAAAACACTTTTAGGAAAATTTTCATGCCAAACAAATAAATATATGTAACAATGTCGCGGTTCTTCCAAAACAATTTTCGTCCGGTTCTCCTTGGATAAAAAAATAGATCCAAATTTCCCTCTAGTTCTCGATGGTGAAAAAATTAATTCTGACGCAAAAGCTCTAATCTTCGCGCTTACTTTTCCCTCCAATTAACTAGAAAACGCTAAATAAATTGGGTCTCAAACCCATCTACATCCAGCCCAGCCCCTATCCGGCGACTATCACGCCGCACTCCAACACCCAGCACGCCGCCACCTCAGCGCCCAACGCGGCCGCTACCTGCAACCACCCCCACCTCCACCCCGTATCGATCTGCCGCTTCCTCGATCTACCTCGCCGCCGCTTCCTCGATATGCCTTGCCGCCGTTTGGATCGTTGCGGCGACGTCTTCGTCGGCCTTCAGCTTCAGCACCTACATCCTGAAGGAGCACGATCTCGTCGCTGGTATGGATCTGAACGCCCACCGCTTCCCTGATCTGACTGCTATGAGTTCTCTGAGGTGCATGCTAGGTGAAACACCACTATACCGATGTAGGGTCGGAGACAGGGAGGGGCTATCAGGGTTCAGACCCTTGCCAATGGCTCGCCCCCCTCAACGATTCGTAGCAGACAGTTTGTACTGTATATGCCTAATGGCCGCAGCTAATTGCATAATTAGCCCATACGTACACAAATAATTAAACCATTAGTGATGTAGAAAAGCCCCTTAAACCATGTACGGTTGTGAGACTATAATTTTGCGATGGGCCAGTGCCTAATCCATCAATCAGGTCGATCTATTGATGTGTACCTACCATACATTGTATCCCTATATGAACGATGAGAGTAGATTTTTTATTTTGTAAAGTAAGACCTTAAACTGGTTGATTAATGTTTCATATAAAATAGTAAAGTAGTCTACTAATTATGTGTCCTTTTATATATAGTAGTCAAAGATGAAACGAAAGACATGAACAACTAATGTGGTAAATTATTTTTCAAACCAATTGCTTAAAACTTCGAGCTGCAACATTCTTGGGGAGAATTGTTATTTTTTTAGTTCTAGAAAATAATTTTATTCTTTATCATCGACACTATCATAACACTTAATATACTGTAATATTCCGTCTTTTACGTCAGCAATAGTGTTTCGCCGCCCTCATGTTCAAATCTTGGCTCAACCGATGCAAGCTTTTTGGAGTTCCCTTGATTGAAGGATTGCTTTTGTTAATCTCAAACTCAGACGGGCTTTCGTTTTCCCTTCTGTTTAGGGAAGCAGTCAACATCATCAGGACTTCTACTTGTAAGAGTCGCTAGCTTCTCCGAAGATTTTGACATCTCACCCATCTTTAAATTATTTGGTATATTTGCGTTGGAATCAATTTTCGGTGTCCCCGATGTAGTGATGATTTTATATCACCCTGAATAGTTGGTGGAATTGTAGTTACACATACACCTGATGTAGCAATATCATGGCGAACATCCACACTAATGTTGTTTGTTGGCACACTGTGGCCACCTTGGCTGCTGCTTCTTGAACGACTTATTTGGATGGCACATGAGGCAACATGCTGCTGCTCTCCTGTCACCTAGTGCTTAACAGAATCTTATCCGTCACTTGAATACTGCTAACTTTGCATAATCTGTATATTTTTCAACTTAAACCTGTTCTGAATCCATATGTCGACAGTGTTATATCTGAGTGTGTGTGTGGCCGGACCCATGGTCTTGTACCTCCTCTCTCTATTTTAGTTATGATAAGCTGATAGTGCATTGATATGCTACTGTGTACTTTTCTGCCCTCTCCATTCACATGTTTCTTTTCGTAGGTTTCATCGGTTCTGGGACCCAAACTGCTGAGGGGACTTCCACAACTTGTATTACTTGATTTCCCTGTCTGAGACTACAATCTTGTCCTAGGTGGATTTTCCTTTCTCCTTCCCTCATTTATCTGCTAGGGTAGCATGTCTATTGGCAAGTTAAATTGTCTCTGTTATGTCATTAGTTAATTTCTCTTTACTTGTAATGGTTTTTCTGACATTTTTAATTATATCTAGGATGGCGATGGACATGTTGACCATATACCTGCACTATGAAGGTGCAAATCAGGAAGCCAAAATTTTACAAATATCCATGATGAGGCGTGATGTCTCGTATTATTACTGAATCTTGATGATCGAGGAAGTTGGCTTTCAGGCAATTGACTTTCTGTAATCTATGCGAAAAAAACCCGTCTAGGTAGCCCCTACTTAGTTCACATTTATTTTCAAGGTCTTGTGATGCAAATGTTGTCCGACCCCGAGATTGTGAAAGCTGTCCATTTGTATGTTTAAGGAGAAGGTCTTGAGATTTGAAGTTGCAGCTTTTTGTAGCTTCAAGATTTGAATATCATTCCATCTAATATTATTGTCTCTTGGTAGGTGAGGGAAACGAGGGATCTTACGGGTGAATCTTTTTCAAGACTGAACCAACAGGGGACTGGAACTGAACACCCACACACAGGTTGCTAAAAAAAGGCGTACTTCTTCCATCAAGGTAAAGATCCGCCAGGGGGCACGGTTTACTGCACCCAAACTATCATGCCTGCTTGAAAAATGGATTTTGTTACAAATTTTGCTCAATCTGCTATATGCAAGTAAAGGATAAATTTATCCAAGCATTAGCAAGAGAGGTGACCTTGGGCTTAGACTTCGATGTCGGGTCCAGTTTATTTAGTTTTTTGGGGCACCTATACTGGGCTAACATTTAGAGAGCTCATATTGTTCATGCAAATTATATTATCATTGTCGTCGAATGCTAATATTGATCATGATATGGGCTGCTTCCATAGTAGTATTTGGAGTATGGATTCAAGAACTAAGGCCGGTGGTATTGAGTTAGGTGCTGAATTTGCCCTTGTCCGTAGAGATCAACCTATTCTTGATAATCAGGATTTGGTAAGGGAAGTTTCTGATTGCAAGACAATTGGTGAGGCTTTCTCTTCAGCATACTTAATTGCCTGGCCTTCAACTTTTGAAAGTTAAAATATTCTCTTCCACATTCGGAAATCATATTTCCACATTCTGAAATCATATTTGTGTACATTTAATCACATATATCTAAGGTGCAATTTTTCCTTTACAGATTCAAGAGAAGTAATTGAGTTGCAGCTGAATTCTTGGATCAAGAAGCAAATAAAATTTGAAGATTTTAGCTACCAATAGTCGTAGTTTACATACATAGAATGAAATATGTAATATCATCCACAAGATCTTTTTCTTTCCTCTAACTGATGCAAATGCTATGGTGTAATATTCTCCATAGTTGTGTTTTCTACGCTCAAAATGATATAAATGATATATTTATTGTAATGTATATGTGTCATACACTCTTGTATATTCGTAATAAATAGCTTCATATTTTGAATTTCTATATGTGTTGTGCTTCAATTTCTATATCATTTTGAAGTTGCGAAGCATAATAATAAAATGGTTAACTATTTGTACAATTGCATTGATTTTATTAAATAAATTTATATTCCATAAAATGGGTATCGATTTTGTGGTTAATAATAAAAAACAAATACATTAATTAAGTTACCATATTGATATAGTAGTGTTGCCGATGGTGTTACTATAGTTACAAATTTTGTTACTATAGTAGTTGACAACTATAAATTATAGTGTTACAATATTTGGATATTATGTTACTAGTTGTGTTCCGACCCTAAAAAATGTGTTACCAGTTGTGTTACTATACTTACAAAAACATGTTACCACCAATGTTCTACATCTATGAAAATATGTTACTACCGTGTTACTATAATTACAAAAATGTGTTACGAGTGTGTTTGGTAACCCATAATACACATGTTACTACAATGTAAATGTAACACATTTTCAAGTATATGGTAACAATTACTATGTGTGACAGTTCATACCACTTAGTAACACGGTCTAATGGAACACATTTCAAACTGTGTTACTATATGGCCTAGTAACATACTTTTGGCCCTGTAGTAACACAAGACGATGTACTAAAGCTCTGTCATGTTGTAGTGAATGCCTTTTAAGCTAGGATGATTTCAATGATGCTCGCGTAAAAGATAAGACTTGAAACATAACAAGAGCATCATGAAGCATAAGTTTCTCTCTCATAATAATTTTCAGTGGCATCATGAATAGATTCATCAATATAACCATCACATAAAACATTCTTTTCATGATCCATAAGCATAGAAAATTTATTACTCTCCATATAAGCAATTCTATTCTCATTCATAATAGTGGGAATATCATAGGAAGGTCGAATACTATAAATTGTTCCCACATTAAAAGAGTAATGTTCAGCAAAGTGATAATCAAAATTATGACAATAATTATCACTACCTTTTATAACATAACTATCATCACAATAATCATCATAAGTAGGAGGCATGCAATCATCATAGCAAATTTGATCATTCAAAGTAAGGGGACTAAAAAGATCATCTTCATTAAGCATAGCCTCCCCAAGCTTGGGACAAACATTAATTGCAGCAAATAAATTCTCGAACATGTCATTATCATCAAACATAGTAGCCCCAAGCTTGTGGCTTGGCATATCATATGCATAATCACTCTCATCATTAATAGTATTAATAGCACCAACGGTATAACAATTGCTATCATCATAATTTCCCAAGTTGGTGCCAAAAAAAATTCAAAGATTATAAGAAGTATCATTATCTTCCCAATCATAATCATCACAACAAGCAATAGGCATAAAAAATCATCATCAATAGTGCTTTCGGTCATTGTGCCATAAGACATAGAAGCAATATCATCATCAAGTGCATCATCCTCCACAATTATTTTTGATTCATTTTGATGAGGCACAACAATAATAGGAGCAACATTATTTGGGAGAGATACCTTTTTACCTCTCTTCTTTCTTATTTTCTTCTTCTTCACCACGTCATGTGTGGGTTTAATTAATTTTTTCAAGCTTCGTGTTGAAGAGATTTATTGGATAGGAAGCTCCTCCTTGTTACCTGATTCATCATAATAAACACTAGGAGGGTATTGGGAAACATTTTCCCTTTCATTAGTGCTTTCTTAATATTCCATTTGTTTTCTTGTCTTTAGGTAGTTGGCAATATAAGGATTCTCAATGCAATTTATCACACAAAACATATAAATTTCCTCTAGATCAAAATCAAGAAATCTCTTGAGATTAAATTTTGTAATATCGTTAGTTATATGTTTCATTTCTTCATACCCCAAAAGAAGACTAAGCTCTTTATGATGCTCAAGGGTAATCAAGTTATCACAATTTTTGGACACTATTTGATCATGAAAGAATCTGCATTGAAGATTTAAATGACCATGTTCATTGCAAAGTTCACAAGGATGGCAGAAAAAATTACATCTTTCAGCACAATCATCTAGCCTCTCTTGCAACCTTTTTGTTTCTAAATATTTATGCTTCTTAAAAAATCTATCTTCCCTTTCCGGTACGCAAAGGCACTCCCAATTCACTCCACAAAAAGTGACATGCTTATAAGAAACATTTTTGCCATGACTTGTGCAATCATCATTAGCATTTTGGATATTCAAAGAATTCATACTAACAACATTGCAATCATGCTCATCATTCACATATTTTGTGCCAAGCATTTTATTGACTTCTTCTAACAACTGAGCACAATTTTCCGAACCATCATTTTCAAGAAAGATATTATAAAGATGATCAATAATATGATGCAACCTCAATTCCATTTTTTTGTAGTTTTATTTTTATAAACTAAACTAGTAATAAAACAAGAAACTAAAAGATTCAATTGCAAGATCTAAAGATATACCTTCAAGCACTCACCTCCCCGGCAACGGCGCAAGAAAAGTGCTTGATGTCTACTACGCAACTTTATTCTTGTAGACACGTGTTGGGCCTCCAAGCGCAGAGTTTTGTAGGACAGTAGCAATTTTCCCTCAAGTGGATGACCTAAGGTTTATCAATCCATGAGAGGTGTAGGATGCAGATGGTCTCTCTCAAACGACCCTGCAACCAAATACAAGAAATCTCTTGTGTCCCCAACACACCCAATACAATGGCAAATTGTATAGGTGCACTAGTTCGGCGAAGAGATGGTGATAAAAGTGTAATATTGATGGTAGAAATATATTTTTATAATCTGAATAAATAAAAACAGCAAGGTAGCAATTAGTAAACGGGCACAAAAAGGTATTGCAATGCTTAAAAAGGAGGCCTAGGGTCCGTACTTTCACCAGTGCAATCTCTCAATTGTGCTAACATAGTTGGATCATATGATTATCCCTCAAATTGCAGTAAAGAATCACTCCCGAGTTCCTATTAGCGGAGAACAAAAGATAGAAATTGTTTGTAGGGTACGAAACCTCCTCAAAGCTATTCTTTCCGATCAATCTATCCTAGAGTTCGTACTAGAATAACGCAAGCTATTCTTCCCGATCGATCTAATCAAGAGTTCGTACTAGAATAACACCAAAGCAAATTCATATTCATAATACTCAATCCACACAAAGAACTACAAGGGACCCCAAAGTTTCTATCGGAGAAAAGATAATAAAAACGTGCATCAACTCCTATGCATAGATTACCCCAATATCACCGCGGCAATCTGCGAGTTGAATACCATAACACATATCAAGTGAATCAATATGATACCCCATTTGTCACCTCAAGTATTCATATTGCAAGACATACATCATGTGTTCTCATCTCTGAATATTCAATCCGACAATATAAACCTTCAAAGGGTAAAGACTCAATTCATCACAACAAGAGTATAACGGGGAGAAACATCATATGATCCGACTATATTAACAAAGCCCATGATATAGATCACGAGAGAGAGAGAGAGAGAGAGAGAGAGAGAGATTAAACACATAGCTACTAGTACAAACCCTCAGCCCCGAGGGTGGACTACTCCCTCCTCATCGTGGTGGCCGCCGGGATGATGAAGATGGCCACCAGAGATGATTCCCCCCTTCGGCAGGGTGCCGGAACGGGCTCTAGATTGGTTTTCGTGGATGCAGAGACCTTGCGGCGGCGGAACTTCTGATCTAGGGTAACCCCGATGGGTTTCGGAATATTTGGAAATTTATAGTGCAAAGAGGGGGTGCGGGAGGCCACCGAGGTGGGCCCAACCCACCTGGGCGCGCTAGGGGGTCTGGCACCCTGGTGGGTTGTGCCCCCCTCGGGGCACCCCCCAGGTACAGCTCTAGCCCAATGGATGTCTTCTGGCCCAAAAAAATTTCCAAAAAGTTTCACGTTGTTTGGACTCGGTTTGATATTGATTTCCTGCGATGTAAAAGACAAGCAAAAAACAGCAACTGGCACTGGGCACTGGGTCAATAGGTTAGTCCCAAAAAATGATATAAAGTTGCTATAAAATGATTGTAAAACATCCAAGAATGATAGTATAATGGCATGAATACTTCATAAATTATAGATACGTTGGAGACGTATCAAGGCATACTAGGGACACTCTGTTTTGTCTATGTATTCACACATGTGCTAAGTTTCCGGTTAATACAATTCAAGCATGAATAATAAACATTTATCATGATATAAGGAAATATAAATAACAACTTTATTATTGCCTTTAGGGCATATTTCCTTCAAATACATGGTTTAGAAGTTTTCCAACAAGAATTCTCCTTTTCTGTCTTACTCTTCAATCCATTATATCAACTCAATTTCCCTAATCAGACATGCATAAACCGAATTACCTTTTCCCAACAGGTAATTGCTTCCCTTCATGAACAAATATACCATACAAATAGCAGCATCTCCATCGTCTAACCTGCTATTCATTTTTTTTCGTTGACGCTGCTACTCCTTGATGTACTGGTACATCATGTAGTCAAAGTTGAGGGTAAACCATTATTTGTGACGAGCAGAAGCAATGAGTTTGCACAACGCTTCAATTTCCACCATCATGCCTCTGTTGGTGTTGTCGCCACTACTCCACGGACATGGTGGCCAGGAATTTTCATATTGTACGGGTGTTTTCAACTTTGTTGGAAAGTCAAATTTTTTTTATGTTTGACCGTCTTTATATAATAATAGACTAACATTTATGCCATCAAATTAGTAGCATTAGATTCATGATAAAATAAATTTTCGTCATATACCTATTTGGTTTCAGAAGCATTGATATATTTTCGTACAAACTCGATCAAAATTTGAGATAGTACACTCTTTTAAGGATGGAGGGAGTAGGCGTAAGGATGGAGGGAGTAGGCGTAAGTTCTCAACTAGAAGAATAATATTTGCGTACATTTGTTATTGCTATAAATTAGAACATTATTCAAGTCGGCAAATGATGGCTAACCTCCAAATACAAGGACGGCCTGGTCTATGTGTTGCGCCGAAACAAAGACACCGCAGCCAAGATAAACAAAATCATAGTAAGTTGTACTCTCTAATCAAACCTTGTAATATAATACATTATAATATTATTGTGCACAAAATCATTTGTCCGGAAAAATTACTCTGTGTTAACCATATAAATAAAAATTGTGGGGCTAAGTAGCACAAACAATCACATTATCTATTTTCTATCTATATCTATATCTATATCTATATCTATACCTACTAATAAAGCAAGGTGCGTTTCTCACATTTTTTTTCATCCATTCACCACCGATTTTTTTTTATCCGAGGTGGTACTAAATTTTTGTGGTCCATCTACTAGAAAAGAAAAAAAGGAGTTTTGTCCATAATTTCGTACGTGGGCCGGACGAGCTAAGGCCCAGAGAAGCCACCCATTTATATCCAGCCCACGCAGCTGGGAAACCTTATTTGCGGCACTGAGCGGCATATAGTTGGAGTTTCGCATCCATGGCCCACTGTTCGGCCAGCCCATGTCTTTTTTCCGTCTTCTTTTTCTAACTTTTTTTCTTTTTTCCTTTCCAAGTTATTTTATACTTTTTCCCATACTTGTTTTCTTCGGAATTTCGATTGTTTAAAATTTTCTTTAAATCTTCCTAATTTCAAAAAAAAAATCCCATTTTCAGAAATATTTGAAACTTTAAATTTTTATTGTCGTACTAATGTTTTCAAATTCAAACAAATGTTCCCATTTTATAAAAAAATTCGAAATTGTCGATAATTTTAAAGAAAATTGTTTTTCAAAATAACGGAAGTTAGAAAATACTCCTTTATATTGAAATATGTACAACTTCAAAATAACGTTTGTGATAAAAACCATATTTTTAAAAATGGTTTCTATACATACTAATAAAGGAAGGTGCGTTTCTCCAATTGTTTCATCCGTTTAACATCGAATATATTTTTTTTATTCGAGGTGGAACTAAATTTTTGGGGTCCATCTGTCAGAAAAGAAAAAAAAAAGTTTTGTTGAGAATTTCGTACATGGACCGCACGCGCTAAGGCCCAGAGAATGCACGCATTTATATCCTGCCCATGCAGTTGGGAAAACTTATTTGTCGCTCCGAGCGGCATATAGTTGTAGTTTCAAATCGGTCGCCCAACATTGGGCCGGCCTATGTACGTGTTTTCTGTGTTCTTTTGCTACTCTTCTTTTTATTTTCCCCTTCCAAGTTATTTTTACCTTTTTACCATATTTTTTTATTTTTTCCGAATTTCGATTGTTGCACCAATATTCCTTAAATCTACAGAATTTCAAAATTTGTTCCCATTTTCATAAATATTTGGAACTTTAAATTTTTATTCTCGATCCAAATTTGTTTGAAATTCAAAAAATGTTCGCATTTAAAATAAATCCAAAATTCTTTATGAATTTTAAAATAAATTGCTTTTTTCATAATGGTGAGTAGAAAATATTCCTTTTTATTGAAATGTTCATAAATTCAAAATAACGTTTTTGATTGAAAACACATTTAAAAAATGGATTTGAATGTCCAAAACTATTTTCCATTTTCAGAAATGGTTCATAAATTCAAAAAAATTGTTTCCGCACCTAAATTTTTTTCCCCTTTTCAAAAAATGTTTTTGAATTTTAAAAAATCTTCATATTTCAAGTTTCCGCTCCTACCAACCCCACTACTATAAAGATCTCGCGGGTCAAACATGACCCGTGAGAACACTACAACTCTCCGGTTTGTCGCATCACTTTTGTGGAGACCGTTTTGATGGACACATCAATTATCTCTCGTGATGCTTCTCATAAAAAAATCTCTCCTGTTGCAACGCACGGGCATATGTGTCTATATCTATATCTAAACCTATTAATAAAGCAAGATGTGTTTCTTCAATTTTTTTCATTCGTTCACCAGAAAAAAGGATTTTTACTATCCGAGGTGATACTAATTTTTTATGCATCCATGTGTTAGAAAAAAAATACGATTTGTCCAGAATTTTGTACATCGGCCGCGCGTTGTGGCCCAGTAAAGTGAGCCCACTTATTCCCCTGCCCACGCAGCATGGAAATTACTATATACCGCATGTGGAGTTGGAGCTTCGCACAGATAGCCCAGGACTGGGCCGGCCCCTTTTCCTTTTTGCTAAGTTCATTTTTATTGAACTTTTTATGTTCCTTTCTTTTTCTCTTTCCTATTTCTTTCTTATTTTTCCATTTTAAAGTTTACTTCTTTTATTTTTTCGATCAATTAAAGTTTTTATAAAATGTTTAGAATTTCAAAAAAAATTCAAATTTTTTAAGAATGTTCAGAATTCCTAATTTTTATTCCTGTTTTAAAAATGTTTGGTCATTCAAAAAATATCGCGTTCCAAAATTTGTTCAGAACTCAAAAAATGTTTGTATTTTACAAAATTGTTTGAGATTTTCAAAAAAAAACTATTTTAAAAAATGTTCCAAATTCGAAATATGTTCTTATTTTAGTGAATCATTCATGATTTCAATGTAAAAATATTTTAAACAGCCCCATATTGCTCTTTACATACAGTTGTGCCATTTTATAAACGTGTGTGAAACTACTTGTAGTAATAAGATGTATGATGTATGGATCTATTATGCTGGACGAAGGATGGATGAATTGGCATGTGAGCTTGCTGGAAAAGGACACTGATTTTTTTAATGAAAAGTAATGTCCCCATTTTTTCAATTAGTGTTGTATTTTCCAAAACTGTTCAAGATTCTTAGGAAAATTGCATTTTAAAAAATGCACCAAATTTGAAAAATATTCTTGTTTTAGATAAATGTCACAAATTGAACTAATGTTCGCACTTAAAAATTACACATTTTCTACAATTGTTTTGAATGATCAAAACATGTTCCCGTTTTTTGAAAATTGTTCACAAATTCAAAAAAAATGCTCATGTTCTTATAAAAGGTTCATGTTCAAGTTTGAAATTTTGTTTGTGTATTTCTGAAAATATATGAAACTTTCAAAAAACAAATTGCAGTTTTGAAAATTGTTCGGGAGTTCTAAAATTGTTGATGTTTCCAAGAATATTCAGCAATTCATAGTAATTAATGTTTTTTGAAAATTTGAAAAAAAACAAATGTAATCATAGAATTTTTTGAATCTGACGCTGCGGTATATTCTCAAATATTTATGTTGGCCATTGGTGATTGGTTAGTAGGACGTGTTTGTTTGAGTGAATGGCATCACTGTGTCGGGTGTTTGAGATCGTGAGTATGATCCTTCAGCTCATCTTTTTCTGGATTTGTACTCACGCCTTGCAAATACATGTCGATTCGATGTCTGAGAATTTCACACCCGATGCAATTTAGCCAGCCCAACTACCTAGGAAATAAGGAAAAAATGTTTTCAATAGTCCCATATTGCTCTTTTACATACAGTCATAACAATTTATACATGCATGCGAAACTATATGTAGTAAACTGAATGAAGGATGGATGAATTAACATGGATGGAGGATGGATGAATTAAGCCGGATGAAGGATGGATGGATTAGTAAGTAAGCTTCTAAAAAAAGGAATTAAATCATGTACATGAGCTAGATGGACCGATTGCTAGCTGAACTATCTACAAAAGGGCCCTAAATTTCTCAAGCATTCGTACTTGAGGCAAAAGAGAAGAGAATACGTGACTACGTGAGCTAGATGCATGAAAAAGAAAAGATCTGGCGACCTCCCATATTATGGAACTTCAACCTTAAATCCCCTCGACCAAGGAACACAAAAATAGTGGAATACAATTAACTCCGGTTGTACATATCGGTGGCTTGTAAATGGACAAGAGAAGACCTGCCTCATTTTCAAATTATTGAACTTCATGCCTTAAAATCCCCTCGAATCAATGAAATTGAATAATTTATGGACCTTCTCTGGCGTGCGATGACCTAATAATATCCTTAAATCCACTCGATCAATGAAATTAAAAATAGCGGATTGATTACTTCACACGCGGTGAAACCCAGAACCAAAATGTTCCTTCTTGACGTGCACATAGGGTTTTTTTGCACATATAATTCGCACTAATTAAGTGCAAACTATTTTTCCTCCCGTTGCAACGCACGGGCATATGTGCTAGTACTAAGCAAGGTTCATTTCTCCGAGTTTTTCATCCGTTCACCACCGGTTATTTCCGAGGCGGTACTAAATTTGTTCCAGAATTTCGTACGTGGCTCGCGCGTGTTGTGGCCCAGCGAAGCCATACCATTTATTTTCCTGCACATGCAGCAGGGAAAACCCTATTTTCCGCATATAGTCAGAGCTTCGCATAGGGTGCCCAAGGCTGGGAAACTATACAGAAAAATGAAAACAAAAACGGTCTCGTCCTCACAGTTTTATTCATGTTGCCGAGCCGGCTTCGTTCAACAGAGAAGTCCCCACAAATTGGGCTGCCTCACACTATGATCCAATCCCGAATGTAACGAGCAACACGCAAAACACACTATTGATCGGACGGCAAACACATAACCAAGACTTAGCTAAATCTCAATCGATTAGGATTTAGCAAACCACTATTTTAAATTATTTTCTGTAGTAGTGCTTTATTTGCATGGGAGCTCAGTAGTGTGGGCTTATTTGTATTTAGTTTGTATGAATTTTTGTAATAGCGCCGGTTGCTAACATGTACATACATGCAATTCGTAGCCATCGTCTTTGGATGTATCCATCATATATATATATCATACGTGGAAGTGGCCGCCCAGTGTCCGGTATGCGGTGGGCTTTGGGCCTGCTCCTCTCCGGCATCGTCGTCCATGCCGTAATCAAGCATGTCGGTTAAGTCCTCGACAGTGGGTATGAAGTGGGTGGTGGGTGGGAGGAAAAATTCCCTACTCTCAGCCCCTAATCCGGGCTGGGCATAGTTCGGACTTTGCTCCTCTGTAATGACAAGGGACCACATTAAGTCCAGAGCCTCGTTTAAAGGCGAGGTTTGTCCAGAGAGAAGAGAGTCCGCGGAGTACGGCGGGATGGAGACTCCCCGGCCGAACTCACACGGTGCTGACTCCGAGGGTTCGGAGCCAGTGTCTGGAGAAGGGTCTGGCTTCGTGATGATTGCCAGCGACGCTACTTCATCCGGCTCTCCCATACTGGGTTCAGTGGCCGCGGACAGTCCGGCGGGCTCAAGAAGTCCGTCTTCGGGCATGGCGACGCGCTCCGGATCTAAGGCCAGAGCGGAAGTTGGGGTCATGAATCCTTGGAAGATCAAGTCTCCCCGGACGTCCACTAGTGCAGAACCGGGCTTTAGCCGGTTCGTAAGGGCCATTAGTGCCGGTTCTGCAACCGGCACTAAAGAGTGGAGACTAAAGCCCCCCCCCCTTTACTACCGGTTCGGCACGAACCGGCGCTAAAGTGCCACCACGTGGCACGAGCCAGGCCCGGGTGCTTGTAGACCATTAGTACTGGTTGGTAGCACCAACCGGTACTAAATGTTTGGGGGGGGGGGGTTGGTTTTAATTTTTATTTTTCCATTAATTTTGTGTTTTCCATTTAATTCTTTTTTGTTTGCTGGTATTTTACGATACTACATATTATACACATTATGCATATATATAAATAGATTTTCTCGTAGAACCGATCATATATATATATAATCGAATGTCTCACAACCATCATTAATTATTCACACATACACATGTATATATATACAATTTCTCCTGCATGTTGCCTTGGTGCCTTCGGAGCACGATGACAAGTGGTTCATGGGGGCGGTAGCGGGTAATAGTATTCTACTTTGGGATCTATGACCTGGTCGAGCAAAATTCCCGCTATTTCCTCTTGAAGTGCTCGTATTCGCTCTGTTGATAGGAGCTGGTCCCGCACCTCTTTGAATTGTTAAGAAGGAGATCAATATGCATGTGTATTAGTTGTGTGACTAGATATCGACAATCATGTAAGATTTATGAATAGTGTTCTGGCAAACGTACCCAGTCCTGTCTATCAGATGTGCTCCTTTCGGAGGCCATCATGCGAATGTTCTCGCAAACGTAGTATGCACACACTTCAGTCCCCGACGCCTGCTTCAGGGCCTTTACGAGAATAGAATTTAATCAGATAATTATTAATCAAGCATGTTAATTAATTAATGGTATTGAATCAAGAATTAAAGAGATGGTAGCTAGCTAGCTAGTACTACTTAATTACTTACCTTGGGTCGATACCAACATAGATTTTGTCGCCATTTTCCTGGAGTCACCTTGATGTACTTTGCCCAAGCCCTGCCCGCCGGCAAAGAAAATTAATAAAGGGGTTATTAAAAATAGTTCATATCAGGAAATGACGAACTAAATAGGCCGAGATATAGTTAATAATGATTGAAATAACCTGTCGACTATCCCCTTCACGATGCTGTAGTCACTATCTTTTTTAAGTAGTGAGTCCAGTACTTCAACTTTTCCTTCGTCAACTTTAATGTCTAACAAGATCCAGTGGAAGCTGCATGCGCATACGTTTGCATGTATAAATTAAGCGGGCATGTGCATAACACCAATCAACTATAACCCTAAACCCTATACACTTATTAACATCTAGCTAGTAAGCAAAAACAGAATTTGTAGTACAAGACAGTGTGACTCACTCGAAGTTGTAAGGAAGTAGTATATCTTCATTGCTATTGAGGCGCTTCAAGAACTCTAGCATGCATTTCTCTACATCTTGTCTACACCATTCCAATTTCCATGTGTATTCATTAACGGTATTTGGGTCAATGAACCCAATGCCATAGCGTCCAGCTTTTTTCATTTCATACATCTTCATCCAGCATAATACCATAGAAAATAATATGTAGTGAGGATATATAATTACAGGTAATTAATGATCAATCAATGAGCACTAGAGCTAGCTTGAGACTTAAATTACAGAAAGAAATCACTTACAGACAATAGCAACTGACGATAGATTTGTCGAGTGCATCTTGATTGAATAACTGAAATAGTTCTGAATACTCAACGGACACAGCTTTCTCATGAAAGTAATGCTCCTCCTTGACATTCACCATGAGGGACCCTCGATTGGAAATCTTGGTAATGTTCATGTACCAGTGATGCAATTCATACATTCTCGTTGGGAGGTTCTTGACCTCGTCTGGCTCGACCAAAAGTTGGCCCTGGACATATTTTCGTTTTATTTCATCCTCTCTAAACGGAGACATGGGCTCGATCTCGAGGAGTTGTCCAACAGTGATCTTGAGCATTTCAGCCTGCATTATATGCTCCTCGGTTATTACCACATCGCCCAGCTCGGAAACGTAAACGGTTTGCCCACAATAATATTGGGCGTGCGTACTCTCATGTGTTGTTGGCACAACAAGCGGGGGGTCGATTGCGCCGCCTGTTCTCCCAGCTGGGGAACGGTTTTCCCGCATTTTTTGACAGCTGCTTGTTGGCTCGAGCTCGAGCTCGCTTCTTTCTGTAGTCATGCTCGATGTGCCTTCCCGATTTGGCGCTCATAGTCTGAGTCAACAGGCTTGGGAGCTGGTGGTCTAGCCATACGAATGAAGTGGTCAATCTTTTCCTCAGGCACTTTCTCCCTCGGCGGCGTTGCCGGTTTCGGTCGAAAATGAGCGTCCTCTTCGGCCCGCACTATTGCATCGTTTTGCTCCTCGGTCATGTCATAAGGCCTCTGAGGAAGAGGAGCGAGGCTGCTTGGACCATATTTATATCCCTTGTCTCCGCCTGTACTTTCTGTACTACCTCGACTCGTACCGCTACGCACCATAGCTGCGGTGTGTCTCTTCTGCGATTGCTTAGGCGGCGGAGACGGCTGACGTGGCTTAGTTGGAGCAGGAGGAGTGGCCTGGCGCTGTGCCGGACTTGAAGCAGGAGGTGTGGCCTGACACGGTGTCGGACTTGAAGCAGGAGGTGTGGCCTGATGCTGTGCCGGACTTGAAGCAGGAGGTGTGGCCTGACACGGTGTCAGACTTGAAACAGGAGGAGTGGCCTGACGCTGTGCCGGACTTGAAGCAGGAGTCTGCTCACGCGTTCGTGGACTTGGAGGAGCGGGAGTCTGCTGACACGGTGGCGGACTTCGAGGAGGAGTCGGCAGGCGCGGTGTCGGTGGACTTCGAAAGATGATGCAATCCTTTCTCCATAGGATGATACAATGTATGGCCTCTCCTAGTGTGTGCTCGTCGTCACCTCCAGAAATGTCAAGATCTAGCCCCGAATATGGGTCCACCACCTCATCAACCAAGACACGAGCATAGCCCTCTGGAATCGGGGCGCAATGGAAGGTTGCTTCGGGGGTAATTGTAAAAGCAACGGTGTCCGCCACCTTCATGGATATGTTCTTCATTTTGAAGTGTAGCTCACAGTTAGTGTTCTCTATGATGTCATTACAAGGTATGTATCCAGCAGTGCGTCGCCCGGGGCGGAACCAACGCTGCTTCTCGGCATGGATGGGACGGTGCTATCCAATGCTGGATGATCATCCGCTTGCTGCTGCCACTGCTGAGACCCCCTTTCCTGGCTAAGTGAGTCGATCTGCTGCTGTTGCTGCTGGAATTTGAGTGCCAAGTCCGCGTGCCTTGCTTCTAGGCCTTGAAGGCGTTCCGCGTCCTGCTTCCTCTGCTCCTCCTCCAGCTTCCTCTTCTTCTCCTCCTCCATCTTCTTTCTTGCACGGGTCATGTAGTCGTCGTTCCATTCCGAAAAGCCCTCATACCAGGGAATAACGCCCTTGCCTCGTGTTCTTCCTGGGTGTTCAGGATTTCCCAGGGCGCGCGTAAGCTCGTCGTTCTCTCTGTTGGGCGTGAACACCCCCTTTCGAGCATCTTCTATTGCGTCAAGTAACTTTTGTTCTGCTCCTTTTAGAATTGCCTTCTTCGAAACCAGGCCTGTCTGCGGGTCCAACGCCCCCCCCATGCGCAGAGAACCAAGTTCTGCACCTGGGGGGCCAGCTCCTACTAACCGGAGTGACCCCTGCATCCTCCATCTCTTGCTCAGACTTATCCCACTTAGTCATTGCCACCGCATAGCCACCTGGACCCAGCCTATGGAACTGCGTCTTTTTTGCGGCATTGGCCTTGTTTTTTCTCGACCGTTCCTTAGATAATTTTGATTCCTTGAATTTCACGAAAGCGGGCCAGTGTTCTCTTTGCTTCTCTAGTGTTCCCTTGAATTCTGGATCTTCCTTTCTGCAGCGAGGTAGTTGGCCCATACAGTTTTCTTGTGGGTGTTGAATGCAATTGCCATCTTCTTAAGAGCAGCATCCTTGACTTTCTGCACATCTGCATCAGTGAAATAATCTGGTAGGGCGAAATGTTCCATCAGAGATTCCCAAAGCTTTTGTTTTGCTCCGTCGTTGACCCAAGTAACATCTGGGCGTTTAGTTTTTGGCTCTTTCCATTCTTGAATGGAGATCGGGAGTTGGTCCTTCACAAGAACTCCGCACTGACGAACGAACTTGTTTGCAATGTTCTTAGGCGTGAGGGGTTCGCCACTAGCTTTGATGAAATCGATGTTGTACTTTACACCCTCCTTCAACTTTTTGCCCGGGCCGCGCTTTGTCCTGCTGTCTGTAGAAGCAGATTTGCTCGATCCGGAGGGCAGAAAGAAGAAAGATCGATTCGTTAATATATCTTCAAATAAAAAAACATGTGATGATCACTAGATGCCTGCTTATATAAATATACCTCGCCGGTAGTCTTTGTTATTTCAAGATCAACATTGTATTTGTCATCATAATCATTGTCTGCGTCATCATAATCATAATCATAGTTCATGACTTCATCAGCTCGGTCGTCGAGATCGATTATCTTATCATCACCCTCCCCGGTATTGTTCAGATATTGGGAGCCGTCATTTGCTTCATTCAGATCATCTGGCCTGCTAGGGCTGCGTATGATCTCGAACAGGGCCTCTTCTCGCTCTCTGCCGGTATTGTCCGCCATAGCTTTTATTTAACTAATACCAAAGAAATATAAAATAATTTAGTATTCAAATTACAATGCATGATGCAATCAATAAGGAAAAACTGAATCATATAGTACATAATATGCATCGTCTCGAATAATATATAATCTCGAATACATCGTCTCGAATAATATATAATCTCGAATACATCGTCTCGAATAATATATAATCTCGAATACATCATCTCGAATAATATATAATCTCGAATACATCACTGGCTAGGTAGCTAATAAAGATCGAATACTATAGAAGAATCTAGGCCACTCGCGGTTCCTGGGGCGCGGACGGTGGACACCCAAAGACAAGGAACCATCACAGGATCATATCTCCGGTCATCTGCCCAAAGAACCTGCCACGTATTGGAGAACCTGATGTCCATAGCAGCCATGTAGTGATGGACGTGCTCGTCCTCCTCCCTGACACGACGACGCACCACCTCCGGCAGGGCCGGCTCCCTCTGCACCGAATGTGGCCCACACGAACGCCACCAAAGGAGATCAGAGTCGACGACGGGACCCGAGGCCGGGTTCCTCACCAAGCGTCGCGCCCCTCCAGGTAGCACTTCCCAGTGCCAGCCCGGCGGAGCCCAATCCCGGACATGGGTCCTCTGAAGCAGGACGTCGTCGCGAACGGGTCGACGGCGAGGATGCGGGCCGGGCATCGTCAACAACAAATACTATATGCCGCAAAAGTAAAGTAACATTTTTTAAATGATTGGATTGTGATTTCTTATATGCAAATTCTAAATTTTATAACTAAAAATATACTGAACTACAAAAACATCGACCATATCTAAAACTAACATTTCTAACATTTCTATAACTAAAATTGTATAACTAATTTTTCTTTAACATTTCTATATAACAAACATTTCTATAACATTAATACAGAAAAAACTAACATTTCTATATATAACTAACATTTCTATATAACTAACATTTCTATAACATTAATACAGAAAAAACTGAAAAAA